>NW_026057578.1:87366738-87544238 GCF_023721935.1 Panthera uncia
GGGGGGGGGGGGGGGGGGGGGAGGGGGAGGGGCGAGTCCTGGCTTGGGTGCCCGTGATCCCGAGATAGGCTTGGCTCTGGGCGGGTGTGGGAGCGGGGAGTCAGGGGCAGTGGTCAAGCCCCAGGGCGCGGTCACAAGGGAACGGGAGTCATGGCTTATCAGCCCCATCAGAGCCCGCCACACTCCATCTCCCCTCACCCCCACCGCTTCAGCCCCCAGAGCTGGCCGAGGGGAGAGGGTGGAAATGGGCTCTCCCGGATTTCATTCATTTCTGCAGTCAATTGACCTCTAAAGCACTTCCCCCTGGCCCACCTGCCCCACCTTCACAGCAGGAGCAATCAGGAGGGAAAGCAGTATAATAGTAATAGCTTACACTTACTGACCATTCGCACTGTGGTGATCTTTACAACCCCTTGAGGGAAGGAAGTATTTTTATCTATGCCCGTTTTACAGATGAAGAAACACTGAGATGCAGAGAGGTTAAGAAACTTGCCCAAGGCCACACAGCTAGCAGTGAGGACTTGGGTTTTGAATTTGGGTAGAATTTGGTTTCCATCTTTAGGACTGGGCTACCTCAGGGCACCTGAGGGCACCAGTTTGTTAAGTCTGACTTCAGCTCAGGTCATGATCTCATGGTTCATGGGTTTGAGCCCTGCGTAGGGCTCTGGGCTGACAGCTCAGAACCTGGAGCCTGCTTCGGATTCTGTGTCTCCCTGTGTCTCTGCCCCTCCTCTGCTCACGCTCTGTCTCTGTCTCTCAAAAATAAATAAATGTTAAACCTTTAAAAAAAAAAAAAAAAGAGTAGCCTACCTCAGGGGAGGAGGTCTCACTCTTGTGGAATGTTTTTGGTTCTCTCTCTCTCTCTCCTTCCCTCCCTCCTTCCTCTTTCTTTTTCTTTCTTTCTTTCTTTCTTTCTTTCTTTCTTTCTTTCTTTCATGATTAGTAGGCGATGGTTCAGTTCTGGTTCATAAAGGATTGATTCTGGTTCATAATGGTTCAAAGACAGACCTGTGTGCTGGTAGCAGATGCAGCCAGCGCTGCCATCCTGTGGTCATGCCAAGTAAGAAAATCTCTCCATGAGGGGAAGGGGTGCCTGGTGGCCAAGACTTTCCTAAGAGACCCCCCAGTTTAGGCAGTGTCTTCCAAACTGTAGCTTGGGACCCATTAATACTCATGAAGCCTATTTGGAGGATCACAACTAGCATTTTCAAAGGAAAATTAGAAAAGAATAGAAAATACTAGGGTGCACGATATGTACCAAATAGAAACATCATTTTGTGGAATTTCTGTTTCAAATATATACGTGTACTGGGATCTGCCGAAAATCTACTTCTTGCGGGGCACCTGGGTGGCTCAGTCAGTTAAGCGTCTGACTCTGGCTCAGGTCATGATCTCACGGTTGGTGAGTTCGAGCCCCACGTCGGGCTCTGTGCTGACAGCTCAGAGCCTGGAGCCTGCTTCAGATTCTGCATCTCCCTCTGTCTCTGACCCTCCCCCCATTCATGCTCTGTCTCTGTCTCAAAAATAAATAAACGTTAAAAAAAATTAAAAAAAATCTACTTCTTGCTATGACATGAGGCCAAAATGATTGGAAAATACTGATTCAAGAATCTAGATTCCCTGGGGTTAAGAATCTATTTTCTTCATTTATCATAACTCCTACATCCTGCTCTGTGCCAGTTTTTTAACACAGCTATTTTTTTTTAATTTCTAACAGTATTCTTCACTATATATTTTTTTTGTTTTAATTATAGAAGTGATAGAACACATTCCAGTTGTAAGAGTCGAGCATTCCAGACGTGCAGAGAGCCACAGGAGAACAGTCACCTCTCCTCACCCCACTCAAAGGCACGAGGGTCTCCCCTGGGGGCAGTTGGGCGTGCCTCCTTCTGGCCCTCTTTCATAGATGTGCAGGTACATGCATTCAAGTGCACATTAGTTGTTACTTATACTAAATTAAACTGCATTTAATGCATGGTGCCTGCATTTTTTTTTTTTAATTTATGATATCTTGGAGATCTTTTGATGTCCATGCCATGTAAACTTATTTCATTTCTTTTAAGGACTGAGTGATATTCCACAGTATGAACGAACCTTAGCCTCTCCCCTGTAGGCACCTTAGTCCGTGGTCTACTGCCTCTCCTATGAGCCTCAGCCTCCCTATTCTAAGCACCCCTCCTGGCCTTCTCTCCCCAGGGCACTCATCTCCCTCATCTCTGCCTGGAAACTTTGGGGGCACCGCACCCCCACCCCCAGCTTCCTGGCTCCTCCCACCAGCCTTTTCTTTGTCAGTACAGGCCAGGCCCTGGCTGGCAGCAGCCACGGCCTGGCATGAGGAAGCCTCCAGGACGGGAAGACATTTGCTGAGGATGCTTAGCAACACTCCGAGTTAATTATTTAATTGGGTGAAACATCCATTAGGGAGGATTCTCACTTTCCAGACAGCCTGTGAGTAAACATGTCGAGAAGAGAAGAGTGAGGTGTTGGCGAAAGCTGCCATTCACCCTGGCTCCTCCCCAGCCCCCCACTCCTCAGCGGGGGAACGGGACCCCGAAGGACTCTGCCCAGACATTTCCCCTGGCTGGGCCAGGCAGGGCAGGCTGGCCGGGCAGGCCTCGTAGACAGACTGTGTCCGTGAAGATGGAAGATGTGGCTCAGGGCCCTGCTACCTGCCAGTTTGAGGAATGCGGCGTCAGGAAACCCACTCACACCAGGTGGCTCACTCCGGAGGGAATTTAATTGGAGAACCCAGTAACAGGAGTGTTGGAAGAGCTGAAAATGGGAAGGTGAGGCAACTTCAAGATGAATAATTGCAAGAAGCTGCTACTGCCCCTGAAGCTGGACAGTGGAGGAGAGAGCGTCCCCCGGAGCCCAGAGCTTGGACTGCCAGGTCAGAGCTACAACTCTGGAGGGGCCAACAGCTGGGAGCCGGAGGCCTTTGCCGGGAGTGTCCGACGGAAGTTGGAAGCACAGAATAGATGCCACTGTTAGCAGAGAGAGAGAGAAGACAAGAAATAATCTGGCCTGTTCCCTCTTTCTGCCTTCCAGTGCCTTACATTAGTTGAATGCAACAGGAAACCAGTGGACAGAGTGGCCCGAGAAATGTAATTTGCAGGAGTGGCTCCCTGCATGCAGAACAGTGCAGGGGAAGGGCAGGAAATGAATGCCAGTGTAAACAGGCAGTGACCAGCACATGAGCTGGGCAGCTCAGAGGCCGATCGCGGTGCCAGGTCTGCTGGTATGAAGAAGCTTTCGTTAGGAGAAGGAGACCTATGTTAGGTGCTGTGCTGCAGGTGTCTAGGAGAAAGAGAAGGCCTGGTTTGCTTGCACCTGTGCAAGGCTCTGCAGAGAAAACCCCTCTGGGCATGTTAACCAAGGAGATATTTAATACAGAGAATCAAGTACTTTCAAAATTGTTGGAGGGGCCAGTATAGAGGTTTCTAACCTGAACATCCAGGAATAATTTCCAGAAGAATTCTGAACTGACCTCAGCGGCACCACCACCTCTGAAACCATCCCTTGAACTATGGGTTTAAAACCATTGTATCTGCAATACAGAGATCACAAAATCAGAATTGAGTGACTACGGACATTGTCACCACTGTCATTGCCTCATGACAAGGAGAAGCTAGAGAATGAATCACGGGAAGCTGCTGCAGAAAACAAACAAAGGGCCAGAAACAACCAGAGGCAGGAAACAGCCTCGGGCTCATGTCTACCTTCCAGATTTCAAGGTATAACCCACTGGTGGAATCCTATTCACTTCCAGAACCGTAGCTGCAAGGGGTTCTGGGAAATGTAGTTTTTCATTTTCCAACACCTCCAGGCAAAAAGGAGATGGCAGGGAGGTTGAAGGACCCCGCCCTCAGTGTCCACCACCCCATTTGGGGAAAGCTCCACCAGGTGGAAGAAACGGTGCAAGACCATGGGACTCAATACATGTTGGGGACGCCAAACGGCACAGCAGTTCTGAGAGGGCAGCTCCCCCTCTGGCTTCCCAGAGTGGTAAGCTAACATGTGTACGTTTAAGAGGGCTGCGCCCTGTACCGGCTCATTCCATTGTTCCACCTACCTCAGGAGACAGGGTTTATTTAGTACATCCCCACTTACTCACAGGGAACCAAGGCTCAGAAATAATGCGCCCATGAGCACATGCAGGTAAAGGGCAGAGCGGGGCACAGAAGCAGGCTGCTTGACATCAAAGCCCTTTTGGCTGGGTGTGAAGAGAGGCATGGGAACAGAGTAGATGGGCGTGGGTGGGAGGGGGCTGAAGGAAGAGCTTCCAGGTGAGGATCCTGGCACGAGCAGACACACTGAGGGGTTTGGGCATGGTGAATATGGCCTGCTGCGAGCTGGGGGTGTGGTGGGGAGTGGGCATGCTGAGAAGGAGGGCAGAGAAGGGGTGAAGCCATGATTGGAAGGAGCTTTCCTGCTGCATACACCATACGTACTCAATGGGCACAGAGGGAAGGGGGGCTACAGGCCCGGCACGGGGGCAAGAGCCCATGGGAAAAGGGGCAGGAATGGGAGGCAGGCACTGATGAGGCAAAGAGCAGGGCCAAGGCCAAAAGAGGAAGCTGAGGCTCAGGTGAGCACCAGAGCATGGGGGGTCCCTCACCCAGTTGGAAGCTGTTCTCTCCACCACCAAGTAAACATCACTTCTGGGCTGGAGAACAGCCACTGCCAGGCGGAAACATAGCTGTGCTGACAGCTGGCGGGGGGGTCCTGCCTTATTCCTCCTCCAGAAAGCCTTCTTAGATTACATCCACCCATTGCTCCTAGAGCCAGGGCCAGCAGCATGGTATCTGTCCTGCATGGTTGCCCAGGCCCCATGGTCAGAAGAAGCCCCCCATGCATGGTTTAGTGCTCTGCCATCACCGTCTGAGAATTCTCAATAATTTTTTTTTAATGTTGATTTATTTCTGAGAGAGAGGGAGAGAGAGAGAGAGCACAGGGGAGGGGAAAAGAGAGAGGGAGACAGAGGATCCAAAGACATCAGAGGATCTGATGCAGGACTCAATCTCATGAATCATGAGACCATGACCTGAGCTGGTCAGATGCTTAACTGACTGAGCCACCCAGGTGCCCCTCAATAATTTTTTAACCAGGGGCCCTGCATTTTCATTTTGCACTGGTCCCTGCAAACTATGAATTTAGTCCTGCCTGGAATGAAGAATAATTTAAGAAAGATTTCCACACATAACTCCTGGGGAGGGGGGAGGGGGGGAGTGTACGAAGCTCCCTTGGGACCTTTCAGGGAAGGTGGGTTGAAGGCCTTAAAAGGGATTCCTCCTGTTGTTTCCGATTTCATGTCTACCCCCTGCCTCCTCGATTCCCACACCTCACACACACCAGGAATATTCCTTTATAAACCTCTGTGACTTCCCCACATTCTGTACCCAGCCCTGCTGTAAAGCTCTGAGAAGCAGGGCCTGTGTCATCCATCTGTTTAGTGCACATCTGACTCCCTCTGACTCCTCTCCACCCCCTCTGACTCTCCCTCCACCCCCTCTGACTCCACAAATGGTCATGCATATAATGGGTGCTCCGTGGGGCTTGCTGAGCTGATCAGAAGGCCAGGCGGGGAACCTAGGTGGACAGACTGACCATTTCCCATGGTCCTCTTCAGCAGCCTAGGCAGAAGCGCAGGAGAGGAAGAAGGGAGGGAGTGTGTGTGTGCACGCGCATGTGTGTGTGTGTGTGTGAAGGAGGGGGCGCATAAAACAGAAACAAATAAAGAGTTCAAATGTGAAACGATTAAAAAAAATAAATCGAAGGGAGTGAGATAAGGCACTGGAGCCTCTGCTCCCTAGTTAACATTCATTGGATTGAATAATCAGGCTTCATTATCTCAAATTGTCTGCATATTTGCCCTCAAAATGCTAATTTACAGTTGGCTGGGAGCAGTCTCGGCCTATTTTGACTAAAATATTATTTCACTTTATTGAGCATTGTTCTTAGCTGTCGGGCATCTTGCTTTGCGAGGGAAAGGAGGGGAAGGAATAGAGGGAGAGAGGAAAACATTTTCTATCAAAGCTCTGCCCCGCTCAAGTCTGATTATGGGCTCCCTGTTTTGCGTAGAAATGGCATTTCTAAGCCTCCAAGTAAAATTAGAGTCTTTATCATTTTCTTTTAGGGAACAGACAGTTTATCATTAATCTCAGAGAAGGAAATAGGAGAAATAATTTTTTTGTTTGTTTTACTGAAGGGGTGAAAAATCTTGCTCATCACCCCCTCCTCCCTCCTCAGCACTGAAGCAGCCGGATGGTCCTCCACCTCCACCTCCACCTTCTCATGACCTCCAAAGGCCCGAATTCTCTGCCTCTTGTCCTTCTCTGTCCTCTAGGCCCCAGGAACCAAAAAAATGGTCATAAGCCACTCACATCAGCTCTGGAGTCTGGCTGGAATTTCCCAGAATCCCAGCCTTGAAAGTCTACAGATGTGACCTCCAAATTTAATTCTAGGATTGAGTTAGAAAGACACGGCCTTCCTTGGAGCTAAAAGTCTGTAACGGTCCTTTCAAGTCTTTGCTCACACATGAACATGGTGTTTCAGACAGCAAGATGGGACTCTGGGCTGGGTTTTCAGCCTGGGGATGGACTGCACTGAGCATCCTTACTCCCCACTCCCACCGCCACCCCACCCCCAAGCCATGTCCCTGCGAATGGGGACGGGAACTAGCGTGACCTTCATCTGGGGCAGCCCCAGGCCGGGCCAGTTCTGTCTGTGGTTAGAGTCATGGGAGAAAGAACCTTAAAATCATTTTATTCCAACTCCCAGAATCAGATGACAAAACTGAGACCAGAAAGGAGGTTACAAATCTAGTTCTGGGTCATCTTGGTGACTCAGGTTACTGTTTGGAGGCTTCTCTCCTCTCCCCTATCAGACTCCTTGCTCTTTTCGGTCCGCCCTCTTTCTATTTTTTTTGTAGTCTCTTCCCTGTCATAGCTCTTCTGTGGGCAATAAGTGGTTATTCTGGCACTCTGTGGAACAATAAGCTTCTAGACTGCTAGTCCCTTCTGCCCTGCCTTCACTGTGAAGGCCAGCCCGGGAGAGAGGATGCCCAGCCAATAGGCCTCCAGCTATCCTGCTCCAAAGCTATCCCCACCCCAGTCAGTCAGGCCTTCCTCTCCTCCAAAGCCTGAGGAGGACATCCTCTTTTCTGCTTCAGAAGAAGCAGAACTTGCAGGTTCGCAGGACAAGACCCAGGGCCACTGTGTACAGTCTGGCAGGTCGTACACTGCACAAGGGCCAGGTGGGCAGTTGGGCTGAAATCCAACTCTTTCTTTCTTCACTGAGTCCTGTGCCCTGTAGAATATGGAGCTGCCTCTGCCCAGAAAGATGCCAATGGGGCTAGCCATCCAGAGCTGGCTTACTTTTCTAACCCACCTGCCCAACCATCTCAGCTCAGCCTTCCCCTAGCACTCCTCTCCTTCTAAATCATCCTGAGACTGAAAGTGTTGCCTGGATTCAGATCCAGACTTGACATGTCCAGTCCCCTTCCCTGCCCTGGGATCTGTGTGCTGCGCGGGGGGCCTTGCCATCTGTATTCAATCGGATTTGAGGCCTCCTGGCACTGCCTCTGTCCACTTACTGCAGCCAGCACCTGTCCCCGTCTGGGTTTCCATGCACCCTGGTCACAATAGTTACTGCTGTCTTTCAGCTTCCTGACCTCCCAAGACACTGGACTCCCAGACCCTCTGTGCATGTCTCCCTAGCCAGCCCAGGCATAGGGTAACTGATCTGGGGATGTCATTAGGCATTTTACACAGAAGTTTCCGGAAGGCAGCATCATAATACAGCCTGCAGGCACGACAGCCACCTACATGCACACAGAGCAGACATTACACACATACATCCCAGCCAGCACTGCACACACTCTGCAGACACACCCCACAGATACCACTCACCCTCACCCTCAGCAAACACTACAAACACACAGACAGAACCCAAGAGATACTACATTACACGCCCACACTCAGCAGACACACACAGCCAACACCCCCCCCCCCCACCAACCTACACTCATGCCCAACGGAATCCACACACACCCTCCACTGACACCACATACACACACCTCCCCAGGCACACACACATCCATTCACAGCAGACACCAGACACACACACACACCCCCAGCAGACATCGCATACACGCCCACCCATTCGCACGTGCTCTGTCACATTCACTGGAGCTGGTGGCCATGCACCTGGTATGATATGAGAAAGCTGAGAAGCCCCCACCAGCCCACGCCCACATGCATAAGGCAGTGTTGTGCCCTCATAATTTGCCTGATGCAATTACTAAACGTGAGGAGGAGATTCCACTACTTCTGAGACGCGGGACTCTAGCTTTAGGTCAGCTCTGTCACTGTAGAGACATGTGACCCGGATCACCCTCTCCTCAACCGCAAATAAGGGGTTAGGACTTGTCCAGGCTTCAGATGCCACGGGGTTCAGCATATAGCACATACTGAGTGTCACCCTGGGCTGAGTGCTGCAGGCCAGATAAGGAATTCCAGGCCAGACTTGGGCTCTGTCCTTGGGGAGTCAGTGTCTGACTGGAGAGAGAAGCAGCGCTTAATATCAGAGGATGTGAGAACAAACACATACCAGATGTGCAAATTCACGCTCAGGCAGAAGGCCTGAGGATTAAATGGAGTTCAAGGTAAAGCAAGCAACCCCAGGGTGGCCGCTGCAGCTGGCCATGTCTAGAGGGAAAAATTCACACTTGGGGTGAGGAGGGTGGAAGATTCTGAGGGCATTTATTCATTCACCAGCTACATTTAGCACTCACTGTCTACGTAGGCACGGACTTCGAGGGATGTGGTCACTGCCTTGGGCAGCACCATCCCAGCTGGGAGACAGTCAGTACCAACCAAGTGAATAGTGAAGATAACGTCAGGGTGATGTGCCTGATGTGCCTCAGGCTATGAGGCAAATCAGCAGGTCATGGGCAGTAACTGGAGCTCCCTTTGGCCAGGGGAGGGCTCACTTAGGACAATGAGGGCAGGCATGAGACCAAGGTGAGGCAACGAGGTACTCTCTCAGGCGCTGACCCTGCATTGGCATGACCTTGAGAGGGAGTGCCTCCTTAAATTTGTGCCCTTCTTACCTCACCCTAGTCCTGGCCCTGTGCAAGGGTGTGGGGAGGGGAGGCACCTAGGCATGAGGTTCTAGGTCTCTGTCCAGTCCTTTTAGCCTGTTTTCTCTCCTACATCTCTGCTTGTACGTTCCATTTCTGCAGCCCTATGCTTACCCTACCCCAGCCTCTGCTCCCAGCCCTAGCTTTCCTTCCCTGGGCCTCAGGGTGTTGGAGGAGGCCTCTGCTCCAAGGTCCTGCTCCCGGCACCCTTAAGGACTGCAGCAACAAGACTTGCCCCTACACAGAGAAGCCAAGCTTTGAACTGTCAGCTTAGGCCCAGGGAGGTCGCTCAGAAGGTCAAGCCTCATTTTTCTTGGCCTAGGGTGGCTGTTCTGGGAGAGGAAAGGGTGCATGCTGGAGGTCTGGAAGTGAGAGGGAAGAAAACTCACCCCAGCTGGTAAGTCTTGTCCCTGTGAGGCCATCGCTCAGTTCCTCTGCCCACAAAGGCTCTCATATTACTCTATTTCTCTCTTCCCCGGCACTGACCTCTCTCATTAAGGACTTGTAGAAGGGGCCATGTCTATTTCCCACTGGAAGCACTTGGGGCTCTGCACTCCACCTCAGTCAGTGAATGAGGCCTCCATGAGGCCTAGGGCCCTCTGGGCAGACCATAGGAAGCAGGCCCTGGCCACTGCAGAAGCACTGGTGGTTTGAGTACACAGGGACCTCCCAACCCCCAGCTCCATACCGGGGCTCTCAGGATGTCAAGTCCAGCTGGGCCCCTGTGGATCCTCTGCAACCCCTCCCTGACTTTGCTTAGTACAGCGTGGTCTGAAGGTCTCACTTCCCTCGGCCTGGGGTGTGCCTGGACAAGTGTTCCCCTCCTCCCTTCACCCATCTTTCCCCAGGCAACCTCAATGCCCTTTCCAGGGACATTCTCCGCCTCCAAGTCCGGCTGGAGAGGGGCCGGGGGATCAGAGGAGTGAGGGACGGGGAGAGGGTCGTGACTGCATTCTAGGCGCAGGGTGTGGAGCGGGTCTCCCCTCCCGGGGCTGGGCTGAGCCCTAGCCTTCCGCGCTAATCAATGGGCCGCAGCCGGCGGGAGGGGCAGGGCGGGAGGATTAGGGGCGGAGAAGGGCAATTACCCCCACAGGCCGCGCTCCGGCTTTCCTCCCGCGGTGCGGCTCAAATGCCACATTTCGGATGCAGCGCCGCGCTCGGCCTGTTTGTTCGGGAAGCCGGGGCCCCGGGGCAGGAAACCAACTCGCAAGTGTATCGGAGATTAGGGCCGGCGGCGGCGGGGGCGGACACTGGGCAAACACGCAGCGGCCGCCTCAATCCCCCGTCCTCGATTCTGCCCGCGGCAGCGCCGGCCAGGCCGCGACTCTGCTGCGAGAGGCTGGGTGGCGGGGGAGGCCGGGGCCCCCTCCCCCGCCGGGGTGGTGGGGCTCTGCGCGCGCCCCTGGGGAGGCTTGGCCGCCCGGGCCCGCCAGCAGGTGGGGGCCGCTCCAAGGAGACAGGCACCAGGCGGAGGAGCAAAGCAATTTTTTCTCCCTTCCAATGTTAAGAATTTTGCACCCTTTCCTTAATAAGCTTACACGTGGAGGACGAACTCCCATAAAAATTGGCTTGGTACAAAAGGTCAAGGTGCGAGAAGGAGAGAGAGAGGGGGGCGGGAGAGAGAGCAGGGCTGGAGAGGGGTTACGAGGCAGGGAAAGGGGGGAGGAACGGGAAGAGGGAAGGCGAGTGGGGGAAACCCAGGCATGGTCTCCTCTAGTCCCTCGGACCCTCGTTGACTCGCCTTCCAGGGCTGGTTCTAACCCTCCCCTCTCCCCGTACCCCTAGTTCACCGTCTGCCGGCTGGCGCGAGGAACCCCTAGTTGGGTTTGGGGAAGGAAAAAGAGCCAAGAGTGGAGATATGAAGACGAGAGTGGTAGGCCGCAGATTTTCGGCCGCACCAGCGGTCCCCGGGGCGGAGCAGCCCCGAGCCAGCCCAGCGGGGCATGGCGCCTCCTGGTGTCCAGGGGACTGCGCTGCTTGGCGTTGACCGCCGCCAAAGCTCTGAGTCCTGGGCTGCTCAGGGAAGCAAGCCTTTGACAGGCTTGCAGCAGCCCCAGGGGACATGTACAGAGTCTTAAGCCAGATCTTCCAGGGCCCCAGAGGTGGGAAGGACAATCTAAAACTCCTGAGCAAATCCTCTTCTTGCTTCTGTTGGATAGCCCCACCCCAGCCTCTCCCACATCCCTACCTAGAGCTCCTCTGCCCTGCCCACCCAACTCACCCTCAATCCCTGCTCCTTCCTGTTCCCTGAACAGACTGATCGCTTCTACAAACGCCTTTGCTCAGGATTCTCAGCGGTTCCAAATCTTGCCCGTTCACGAAGGCACAAATAGCTGCCAACCTTTTCCTCCAGAAAGCCCTCCAGGATTTCTGCAGCTCAGAGGCTTTTTGAACCAGTTTAGCACCTGATTTGGTCTTGGGATCCCTCTGGGAGGGACTTTAGCCATCTGTCTTCTTCTTTAAAGACAGGCTAGATGTTCTGTTGGAGCTGGGAGGTTTGGCCAGGGATAGACTTTCCCTCCACCTCCAGACAGATGCTGGAGCTTGAAAAAGTAGTGGGCTGGTCCCTAAAGCACCTGTGCCTTTCCCTCAAGAGTGATACAGTTTCCCTCCCAGGGACCCTCACTGGTGCCTCACACATAGGACTGGCTCCTCTGCCCCGCCCCACCCCCACCCCCCCAGCCTCCACCTTGGGAGATAAAACCAGTGCTTTATCACTGCTCTTTTTATAGGTAATGAAGTCCTTTCCCATACCATTGACATTTCTGAATTGAACAAACAAATCCAGTTCCCTGACCTGTGTGCCCCCTTCCTTTTCACCCTCCCCTAAGTTCCTTAGTGAGCTGCTGGAACCTCCAGAAGTGACCAGGTCAAGCAACTACCAGTTCCACGAGTGGAGGGGTTCCAGCCTCACCTACAGAGAGGTTGTGGCTAAACCCACCAGGAACTCGCCCTTGCTGTGGGTGAACATACTGGCCAGGCATTCAGCTTGTGGAGTGCAGCATAGCAACATCAGCCAATATTCAAATGAGCCGATCTCTTATCCCAGAAAGTGAACTTTCAAGAATTTCTCCTAAATAGGGGGTGCCCAGGTGGCTCAGTCGGTTAAGCCTCCAACTTGTGGTTTCGGCTCAGGTCATGATCTCACGGTTGGTGAGTTCAAGCCCCACATCGGGCTCCGCACTGACAGTGTGGAACCCACTTGAGATTCTCTCTCTTCCTCTCTCTCTCTGCTCCTTCCCTGCTCGCTCTGTGTCTCTCTCAAAATAAGTAAACTTAAAAAAAATTTTTAATTAAAAAAAAAAAAAAAGAATCTCTCCTAAATAGTAACTTGCAGGGAACACAGTGCCAGTAGGGATGCTTGTCCTGAGGGGACATGGAAAACCAACGTAAGGCCTATCAGCGGCTGGCTGCCTCAGGTATATCAAGCATGCTGCACAACCACTTATTAAAAGTGAGGCGCAACTATATATATATACCGACATGGTGTCCAACGCTAAGTGGAAAATGAAGCAAGTTAAAGAACAGTTTGAGTTACAGTTTGAGTCAATGATTTTTGTAAAAATCATTGTAATAAATATTTATGTTAGTGTATGTACCGAATAGAAATAAACCTGAAAAATGACGCTCACGGTGGTTATTTTGCTAGGGGATTATGGGAAGGCTTTCATTTTAATGGTAATTTCAGTATCGCTTTATTTTTATGCAACATGTATATATTAGTTTTGGAATCAGAAAAGAACCTATACTGCCAGGACAGAAGGGCCTTGGACATTTGAGGCTGGCCAGGATTGTGGTGTGGGAGCAGGAAAATGGGTCCCCTATGTACTACACGCTGCCACCTCCCAGCTGGGACTGCGTAGGAGGGAGGGTCGCTTCCCTTGCCCCTCACCCCTCCAGGGTCGGGAGAGGAATTAGATGAAAAATGAGATATTTTTCGTTTTGACATTTGGGTATCTCCTGCAGTTACACTCTCTCGCCTGGGAGGTGGGGGGGGAGGGGTGCTTGTTTCTCCCCCCGCAGTGAGAAAGTGTTGACCACAACCAGCCCGAGAGCAGTGAGAGCAGCGGTGGTCGGCGCCCTCACCGCATCCTTTCTCCCGCCTGTGCTCTACTGCCCTCCGGACACAGCGCTGCGCCCCTCCTCCTCGACTCAGGCTTCACGTCCTGAAGCTTCTGAGGGGTCTACAGGCCAAACTGATCCTCTTAGGCTCCTACGTGAGGGGCCTTGCCGCCTTCCGCATCACACGGTCTGCGCGCGCCCCCTGCTGCCTGCCGCGAGAGACACTTGCCGTAGGCCCTGCCCTTCAATCTGCCCGTTCTAGGCACCCTCCACCTGATAGGTGGCTTACCCTCCTTTCTGAGTCTTGTGTTCCTTATTTGTAAAGAAGTATTGATTTGGTCAAGGGAAAGCCAGAAGGCCAGTGTGGCTAGAGCAGAGTGTGTGCGTACATATGGGGTGAGGGGTGCTGAATAGTAGTGGATGAGATTAGAGAGAGAAGAGCTCTCGAGGGCCTTGTCAGCCTCTACCTGGGATGACTTGGGAAGTCATTGGAGGATATTTAGCAAAGAAGTGACCTGCTCTAAGCCCATTTACCAAAACTACCCTGGCTGCTGGGCTGGAGACTGGAAAGGGGCAAGGATGGGAGCAAAGACACAGATAGGTAGCTCTTGTAGTGATCCCAACAAAAGACAAGAGGCTCAGCCCCCCTGTGGTAGCAGTGGAAGTGGCTGGATGAAGTCTGATTCCGGCTATATTTGGAAGGTAGGGCTTTATAAGAATTATGCTGATGGACTGGATATGAGGATGAGAGAAAGGCTGGATCCAAGGAAGCCTGAGTTTTTTGGCCTGAACAGCTAAAGGGATGAAGTTGCCATTTTCTGGGATGGGAAAAGCTGCAAGGGGAGCAAGATGGGGACAGACGAGGAGGTGTGAGTCTCCCCAAACTCTCACTATGTGACTGTGCACACGCCTAATGTAAGCCTAGGTCTGTCTGACTTCTAAGACCATTCTTCTTTTGCTCCACCACACTGCCTTCCCAGGGAAAAGGGAAAGCAAACAGGGTCCTATCCTTGCCTCCTCTGCCTTCCCCCAGGTCAGCATCTTCTGGTGAAGGGTTGGCTGGAAGGCTGGGACCTCTCTCAAACTCTCCACGTGACTAGCTTGGGCTTCTTAAATGGAAACTGTTTCCTGAGAGTGAGCATCCTGAATGGCAAAGGGAAAACTTCAGATCATTAGGCCCAGCCTTAGAAGTTACACAGTGTCACTTTCTCTACATTCTACAGACTAAAACAAGTCATAGGTCTAGCCTAGATCCGAGAAGAGTGGCTGGGGAAGTGACAAGGCCTCTTTGTAACAGATTATATGGGAGGAAAATATTATTACAGCCATCCTTAGAACCATACCCTACCATAGAATGTTTGTGTCCTGTATGCCCATCAGGCCTACTTTGCCAAGAGGACAGAGAAGGCTGTGCCTGTTGCTTTTCCTCCTGCCCTCTGCTATACTCCCAACTGGAGCTAGTTGAATTGGTTTGTCTCAGGTAGGGTCAGGGATCTGTTTGGTCCACGGAGACTCTGAGAATGACTGGCCTTGGCCAGTGTCTGTGAGGTCTGTTGCTTACTTACCAAGTAAGGTAGTGGGAAAAGAGCGGGCCAGGTGAACAGGTGCAGGAAGCTTTGGGGTTCATGGTTCTACCTCCTTCCTTCTGAGCAATGGGGGCAATTGGAATGAGAAGTCCAAAGCGGGTAGAGAGCCTTGCCATTCAAAGTATGGTCCCTAGGCCAGCAGCACTAGCATCACCCTGGAGTCTGTTAGAAACGCAGATGCTAAGGAGCCAGCCCAGGCCTACTGATGCAGATCTATAATTTAACAAGATCCCACGGTGATTCACATGCATGTGAAGGTTTGAGAAGCTTGTAGACTCTGGAACAGTGGTTCTCACCTTGGCTGCACAGTTGGAATCACCTGGGAAGGTTTTATAAGTCCTGATGCCCTGGCCACACCCCAGACCAACTAAATCAGCATCCCAAGGTGGAACTTGCATTAAGATGTTTTGCTTCCCACCAGACAGTTCCCACAGGGAGTGAGGAAGCCAAACTCCAAATGATTCCTGAGTCGGGACTCCTCTTTGGGCAAGGCCCACATGGCTCTTCTCTGGAAAGGAAGTCAGGGCTGAGCTTCCAGTGAGGTCCACCCCTCCCTCTCCTCACCAGAAGCTATAGACATTCGTTTTCCCAGGTTATTCTCTGGACCCTGTAGGCTCTGGGTTCCAACCATGTTCCCCCTTCCCACGCCTACCTCTATGTTTGAAGCCAGGACTCCAAGGAGCAGCTCTCCATGTAAGTGTGAACAGCAAACAAATCAGTCTGGGCACAAACAAGGGCATTTCCTAACAGGAATCTCAGTTCAGTGCTGAACAAACAGGCAGCCAGAGCCCCCGCCCCACTCCTAGACCTCCAGCTGGCAGCAAGGCCCAGCCTCTGCACCTGGCCTGGAAAATGAGCTTCCCTGGGACTTTCAGTGCTCCTTCCCACTCAGTTCTCTTCCAACCTTTCCCCAACCCTTGACTCAACATCCCTAGCTTTAGTAGGGAGTGGCAAAGGCTTGGTGAGAACCCCAGAAACCTGCCTGGGGGATGAGGGGAGGTCTGGGCTGGGACGCAGAGCCTGTGACAGATCTGTTCTCCCCCTGCCCAACACCACCCAACACTTACCTGCAAGACACACACACACACCATCACCACCACTATCTCTATTTTCCTTTCTTCTAAACACAGAAACATCTTTCTAGATGTTTCTAGATGGTTCTCCCATCCTCTCCCCTCTCCAACTCCATCTGATTATAAGACACTTGGAGAGGTCACATATGCCATAATCCAATTATTTTTATGTCTTTCCATTTTGTCAATATCTCTGAGTTTCTGGATCCTCAGATGGGGTTTGAATGCCCCTGATGCAGAGAGGAACTAAAGACTGAAGGGCAGCGACCTTAAAAAAAGAACCAACACCTTTGTTTGGTGTTGTCAGTTATGAGCAGTTAAAGCAAGGTAGTCCCTAAAAGGATTCACCGTCTCTCACACATACTCTTCTACTACAATGCTATTCCCCCATTTACCCCAAAGGAAAAAAAATCCTGCCCCAAGAGCTGTGGGCATGGAGTAGAAATCAATTCAATGAAACTCAATTCCAACCATTTCCTCTGACACCCTCGTCATGGAATTTAGAGTCAGATGGACCTGGATTTGAATTCAGACACTTCACTAGCTGTAAACAAACCACCTAGCTCTCCAGATGCAGTTTCCTTGTCTGTGAAGTGGGAATAACAGCAAGACTGTGGGGATCAAGAAGATAGCATCAATATGCACCCTGCACGGTGCCTGTGCTATAACAGGGTTGGGGAGAGGACCATCCCTCTTTCTTGTCCATTTCTTCAGAAACTGGAGGAATAAGTTTCTGGAGAAACAGAATTCTGAAACTAGAGAAACAGAATTCACTTCAGCAAATAGGTTTGTGCCTACAACGTGCTAGGCACTGTGGCAGGCATGGCTGATGGATAAAAAGACAAAGTGCTGATTTTATCTGGAAGCTGATAGAGTGATCTGGAAGCTGAATCCTGGACCCAGTTTTGCCTTTTGTGCAAATCACTCCCCACTTAGTTGGGCCTCAATGTCCTTCCTTTTTAGTACAAGAAAGGGCTTTGGCTAGTTTGCCAACGGCCCGATCAGCTCTAAAGTACTCTAAGTGGGTAGAACACAAACTACCGTCATTGCATGAGGGTTGTTCTTCTCTGATCATTCCCCCTTCTTCCCTCTATCCTTACCCATCCTTACAGCTGACAGTCCCCCAAGGGGCCCATACTAACTGGCCCCTCTCTCTTCTCTCACAGCGTTTTCTTTCTGCCTAATCTCACCCACTCCTTCCCTTCATAGGCTTTCCTCTCTTTGAAGGTTGTCTGCAGAGGAGAGCTTCCTCTAAGGAGCCTTCCTGATTCTCTGAAGTTATACTCTCTGCACTTCATACTCCCATAGAATCTTCCCCGTCATGAGATTGTGAGTTCCCAATGGGAAGAAACTGTGTTCTTCATTCCTTTGTACCCCTCATTAACCCCGCACATAAAATAGGCCTCAAACAAACAGATGTTTGTTGACTTCAGTCTAATTGAAGAGCATAGGATTTCAGAGAAAGTCTTAAAAGCAGCGTACAAACAAAAAAGTTAGGAAACAGTAGGTAACTGCAAAGTGCAATGTGTGTTGCCAGCATATATGGTGCCTCCCTGTGTGACTGTGCATTGCACGAAGAGAGGAACAAACAACAACCTTGTTTGCTCTTGGCCTGTCAGGTGCAAGGGGAGGCGGGAGGAGTAGATGAGGGGAGGAACAGGTGTGGGTTGGAGCTGAGACAGCCGGGCAGGGGGGAGGAGGTGTGTGGCTTCCCCACAGTAGCCTCGGGCCCTCTCATCCTGTGGGCTGGGCTTGACTTAAGGCCTGATGTGTGTGTGCCCTGCATTGTAGCTCCCAAGACCTGCACTTGCCCCCACTTAGCACCTTTCTTCTGGACGCAAAAACTTTGGAAAGTCGAGAGAGCAGGAGAGATGGAGAGACCCTGCACAAGAGAGGGCAAAAGGAGAAAAGGGACAAGAATTCTCAAGGATGTTGGGAGTAAGGGCAGCAGAGGGGCTCCCCCATAACACATCTCCATCTTTCCAGATCCCCAGGAGCTCTGGGATCCTGACAAGGGGTCAAAATGTTGGTGTCTACAGCTGTGCTTCTTCCCTCAATCCAGAGAAAGAAACCCATTCTCTACCTAAGTGGCATAACCCAAGTGCAAAGCCTAAGTGATCAGTAAATATCAGCAATTATTATTATTACCATTTCCCCCCCTCCTTTTCCTCCTCTCTACGTTTCACACCTATAGGCAAGTATAGATTTAAAAAAAGAATATCATTATGTCCACCACCACGTACTGTATCAAATATTTTTACTACAGTTGTTTCGTTTTAAGAGATAAAAGATTACACAAAATTGATGGCCTGTGTGCCCTCCCTACTCCTGTTCCCTTCCTCCTCCCCAGAGCTCACCCTTAGTTATATTTTTCATGCTCAAGAATGTCTTTATACTCATACCACATATTTATGGCTTAAGTTATACATGTTTCAAACCATTTTATAAATAGTGTAGTGGCTTTATATTGTGTCAACTTGGCTAAGCTAGGACTACGTTTCCCAGAATTTCCTTCCCTGCATGGTTCTGGGCTAGGGCTGGCCACAGGAGAAATCTGCATGCTACAGATTGGCAACAGAAGTGAAGTAGCAGCTGTCATGTTTACACTGTGGAAGGCAGGCCCTGTGGTGGCTCATGCATTATGACAGATTTGCTGGCTCACCTTGCTGGTGGGGGAAATGGGAGAAAGCAGATGGGCACAAAGCTCCTTTATTTCCCATCAGAGCCTCTACAGTTTCCCCCAACTCCTGGGCTAGTTGTGGAGTTAGTTCTAAAACAAAGGACCAGATTCTTCTGCAGGTCACCTGAATTAACAAAGTTAGAGGCTTAGAGGCGGTGTGAGACTGAAACAGTTTCTAGCTCATTCTTGCTCTTCTTCCTGGGTTCCAATTTGTCCTTGCTCCCCCATTTCACATCCATCTTTCCTTCCCCACTGCCTGCCAGATTATCCATTGATTCTGTGATCGAATTAGATTTAAAGGCATAAATGACCCTTGCCAAGGATTACCAAGGGCTACCAGGGGTATAGGGATCACTAGTACTCCATGTCACAGAATGGGAGAAAAATGATCACCTGTAGACAATTGTAATTTGGTGCCTATAGAAGTCAGTGCTTTGATTGACCAAGTAGTTGCTTGAATATAATTAGAATAAGATTGGTGGATTGTTAAAATGCCCTGAAGAACTTGGGGAAAGAATATGATGAGTTGGGGCTCTAAATTCCCATCTCAAGGTCAATGTAAGGGACCTGAAATTTTCTACAGCTGACGGAAGAATTTCTTTTACATTCAAGAAGAGTGGCAACAGGCTCAAGCTTATGGAATCTACTGGTCTTACCATGTATCCTGAAGCAGCTGGCCTGAGAGAACAATAGAATGACCTTTTCAAGACTCAGTTACGGAACTACCTGCATGGCAACACCTTGCAGGGCTTAGGTAATGTCCTTCAGGATGCAAGATGTTCTCTAAATCAGCAACTGATGTATACTGCTGTTTCTCCCAAAGCAGTGGTTCGTGGATCAAGAAGCAGAGGTTAGAAATGAGAACAGCTTCCCTCAATAAAACACACAGTGCTTCTCTAGCAAAAATGTTGCTTTCTGTCTCTGAAACATTGAGTTCTGCTGATCTAAAAGTATTAGTTCCCGGGGCCCCTGAGTGGCTCAGTCCGTTGAGCTTCCGACTCCGCCTCAGGTCATGATCTCACGGTCTGTGAGTTCGAGCCCCGCGTTGGGCTTTGTGCTGACAACTCGGAGCCTGGAGCCTGCTTCAGATTCCGTGTCTCCCTCTCTGGCCCTCCCCCATTCATACTCTGTCTCTCTCTGTCTCAAAAATAAACATTAAAAAAAAAAATAAAAGTATTAGTTCCCAAAAGAGAAATATTCCCACAGAGAACACAGCAGTGGTTGCACTCAACTGGATGTTGAGTCTGGTCCCGGCTACTTTGAACTTCTCTTGCCAGTGAATCAACAGGCAAAAAAGAAGTTTACTGTATTGTCTGGGGTGACTAGTCTTGACTTCCAAAGGGGAGAATGGGGAGCCTCTTGGCATTCCCATTTCCTGTGATTAATGTCAATGGAAAAACTGCTACAACCCAATACAGGAAGAAGTGTTAATAGTCCAGACCAGAAATAAACGTCACCTCACCAAGAAGAGAATATGAAATGGGAAGTGGGAGAGGATTTATAAATACCAGCTAAATCAACACAATCAGCTGCAGAAATGAGTATGAAACTTTTCTTCTTATTTCAATGTAAATATTTTTGCGTTTTAATAAAAAAATTTCTTTCCCCTCCCCATTCCTCTACTGTCTGAATAAGTTTTTAACATTATTTGTCAGTAATTAATTTACAGGATATCACAGGAGAAATGTGACTCAGCGATAAGAGAAATGAACAACACTGAACTATGAATAAAGAGACTTTATATCCTCTTTTGGCAGGGAGAATTAAGAATGCACTTTTTATTTCTCCATATGGTTAACCAATTATCTGATAGGCTTTCATTGTGCAAGGGATAGATGCATCATGTTAAGTAGAGGCACAATTGGCTATCATTGGCTTTTAAACTTCATTTCAAAGTTAAGTGTAGTGAAAAGGGGTATTTATGGATGCCAAGTTGACAAAGGGTGGGCTGTGGTGGCTTTGTACTGTGCCAACTTAGCTATGTTGGAATCCTACTTCCTAGAATTCCCTTTCCTGTAGGGTACTGGGCTGGAGTTGGCCATAGGAGAAATTTGCATGAGATATGAAAAGTAGAAGTGAAGCAGCCATGTTTATACTTGGAAGGTTGTTATAGGGTCAGGGCTCTCCATTCTGTTCCACTGGCCCATTCATCTATCCCTATACCAATATCACACCGTGTTTATCACTCCAGCTTTGTAAGAAGTGTTGCTATTGGGTAAGGCGAGTTCTTTCATCTTGTTCATTTTATTCATACTGTCTTAGATATTCTTGGTGCTTCCTTATACTGTTTTTTGAATCAATTTGTCAAGTTGTACCATTCCATAAATTTTAAAAATTCTCATTTCATTTCATTTTAAGATAATTTGGAGAAGAATTGTCATCTTTTGACATTGAGTCTTCCTATCCATATATTCAAGTCTTATTTCATGTCCTTCAATACTAACTTTCTCTTTAAACATTTTGCACATCTCTTAAGTTTATTCCTATGTATCTTATAGTTTATGAGGCAGTTACAAGTGAGATATATTTTCAACTACATTTGCTAATAATATTTACCTTTACCAATTCTTATATACTGATCATGTTTCCAGAAAACTTTCTCTGTGGATTTGCATCAACTTTCTCTGTAGACAATCATATTGTCTACAAATAAGAGTAATTTGGTCTCTCCCTTTCTAATTCTTATATCTTTCTTTTTGCGTCTTATTGCATTGGCTAAGATTGTCAGTACAATGATAAATAGACTCTATGGTAGTGGATATATATGTCTTATTCCTGACTTTAATTGGCACTGCTTCTGCAGTCTCATTTCTAAATATGATCTTTGCAGTAGGTTTTTACCCTTTAGTTTGGTAAAAGGTATAATTTTTAAATGAATTTATGTTGAATTTTATAAAAAAATTTTTCTAGACCTATAAGATCATTATAGTTTTTTTCTTCAACCTGTTTATATGCAATACCACTTTGATGACAACCTTTTACCCTTAAGTTTACTAAAACTTTACATTTTTAAATGATTGTAGAAAATTGATCAAATGCTCCTTCTGCATCTATTAAGAATGTTATATATTTTTCTTTTATCTGTTAATATGGTGTATTCCATTTGTGTGTATGTGTGTGTGAAACTCTGTTTTAATAAGATTGAACCCTTTTCAGTATTCCTAAGCTGTAAACATTGGGAAACTGAAGTATCAAAGGAAACACATCAAGGATCATCTGTAACAGAGAAAAATCTTAAAATTTCTTATTGTCTTTATACAATCAATGCATAATATTTAAGTAAAGCTGAATTCCTTATTAGGCATTTTTGCATATGCTGCCTTCTCCCTATCTTTATGTGCCTTTATCTTTTCTTTGGCTTTCAACAGTTCTGCCTGGATAGCTTTATTTTCCAGTGCTATCTCCTGAGCTTTCTTAAGATCAGTCAATGCTTGGGGCACCTGGGTGGCTCAGTCGATTAAGCATCCAACTTCAGCTCAGGTAAAATCTCATGGTCCATGAGTTCAAGCCCCACATCAGGCACTGTGCTGATAGCTCAGAGCCTGGAGCCTGCTTCAGATGGGTTCTGTATCTCCCTCTCTCTCTGCCCCTACCTTGCTCCTGGTCTGTCTCTCTCCCTCTCTCAAAAATAAATAAATGCTAAAAACAAAAACAAAAAGATCAGCCAATGCTTGATCTATTCTTTTAATCCTTGCCATCCCTGAGCTCTATAGTACCATGATTTGGTATTTGATGGGTCTATTTCAAGAGCCTCCAAACAACTGCCAATTGTTCCCTGCCAACTTGACATCTTCAGTTTACAAGCACCAATATTCAGCTCGCAGCTTAAAGCTGTCGGTGCAGCTTCAATCTATCTGCTTTCTCAATAAGTCTTTGAACCTTCCACATATCTTAAAACTTTCATATATTTTTTTAATGGCCATCTCCCAGTTCTGGAATTTGAAGAAAAGTATTTCCAATATTTTTAAGTCTTCTGTTATTAGTAACATTTTATCTACATCTTTTAAATCTATATCTGCATCCTCAGGGAAACCTGGATGACTGTCATTAGAACCATCTTTTGGAGATATGCTCCAATCATCCCCTTCCTTCAATTCTTTGCATTCTGCAATAACACACAATTTGGCAGGTTTTACACCTTTCACTTCTACATTTTCCAGTATCCTTGCCACACCCATTCCTTTAATTACTTGGCCAAGTATCACATGTTTCCCATCCAAATGAGGAGAGGGAAACTGTTGTGATAAAGAACTGAGAACCATTTGTATTTGCAACCTGCATTTTCCATGCTCGATAAATCTTCCTGATCATGCTTATAATAAAAATTTTCATCCTCAAATTTTTCACCGTAAATACTTTCTCGACCTGTCACATTTTGATTTGAGAAGTCTCCACCCTGAATCATAAATTTCTTAATAATCTGATGGAAAGGGCATCCTTCAAAATGGAGAGGTTTCCCAGTGGTGGGTCCAATACCTTTGTCTCCTGTACACATGCACAAAATTTTTCTGCAGTTTTGGGTACAATATCTGCAAGCAATTCTAAGACAATTCAACCAACTTGTTCCCCTCCAACGTCCACCTCAGAAAAGACTTGGGAGTTACTAGGGTTGGAGGGCTGAGTTTGGGGGGATGGGTGCGGCATTTTGAATTGCAGATGTACTTGAGTGGGAACTCAGAGAACCTCTTGGACACCTGGCAGCGCGACCCGAAAGCCTGTTAATATGGTATATTCCTTAAGAGATTTTATGATGTTGAAATTCCTTACCTTTTCAGGACAAACCCTACTTGATTATGATTATTTTTATATAAACGACCAAATTCAAATTGCTAAGATTTGACTTAACATCTTAGCACTTTAGCATCATAGGATAATTGGTTTATGATTTTTGTCTTGAATGGAATAATCTCTATTTTATTTCCAGCCTACTCTGTCATCATTCCAAATAATTTTTATCATACCTTTTCTCTTTTTACTCTTGATAAATCTTCATAGTGGTTTGTTTATTTTATTATCTCTTCCAAAGAACCATTTTGGATTTTGTTGATCTTCTCAACTGTACCATCTTTTTCTATTAACTGTATCTTTTTTTTTCTATTTCATTACTTTTTGTTCTTATCTGAATTTTCCCTCTATTTTCTTTAGCTTTTTCCCCTATTGGTTTTTTCCTACATACTTATGTTGAACACAATTCATTTATTGCTAGTCTTTATTTTTATTGTAGCTTTTTGTTACAGAAATTTTAAAATATAAACAAAAGCAAAAAAACTACTATAATGAAACTCCATACACTCATCAGCCAGTTTCAACAATTTTCAACTCATTGCCAACCATGTGTTGGCCAATCACCCATCCCAGATTGCTTTGAAGCAAATTCTGATGCCATATATTTTCATGTGTAAATAGTGCAGCAGGTTTTTCTAAAACATAAGGACTTATTATATACAACCTAAACAATTATCACTAACATACCTTAAAAATATACCATCACAGGGGCGCCTGGGTGGCTCAGTGGGTTAAGTGTCCAACTTTGGCTCCGGTCATGATCTCGCGGTTTATGAGTTCCAGCCCCACGTCCAGCTCTGTGCTGACAGCTCAGAGCCTGGAGCTGCTTCAGATTCTGTGTCTCCCCCTCTCTCTGCCCCTCCCATGCTCATGCTTTGTCTCTTTCTGTCTCTTTAAATAACCATTAAAAAAAAAATTTTAATATACCATTACAATCCCTAAAAAAATAAAACAATAATCTTTCATGTCATTCAATTTCCAGCATTCAAATTTCCTCAATTACCTCATAAATATTTATACAGTTTCTTTGACTCCTAATAAGGTCTAATAATTGCAATTGGTTAATATGTCTCTTATGACTGTTAACTTATAGGTTCTCTCTTCATCTTTTTTTTTTCTTACGATTTATTTATTGATGAAGATAGATAGTGGGGCGCCTAGGTGGCTCAGTTGGTTAAGCATCTGACTCTTGGGTCAGCTCAGGTCATGATCTCATGGTTTGAGGGATTGAGCCACACGTCGGGCTCTGCACTGTTAGGTGTGGGATTCTCTCTCTCCCTCTCTCTATGCCCCCTCCCTTTCCCTCTCTCTCTCTGTACTCTGGATTTTGTGATTGCATCCCTGTGGTGTTTAAACATGTTGCTCTGGTCACTGTATTTCCTGTGACTTGGTAGTTAGATCTAAAGACTTGATCAGATTCAGGTTTGTGATAATAAGGACCACTGATGATCATTGCCACTATCCTTTATGCTGTTTTCTGTCCTGTCATTTTTGGTTGTCTGAAGTTTTTTTTTCCAGTAGATTCTTCAGGCAGAGATCGTGAGAACAGTATTTTCATATATATATATATATATATATATATATATATATATATATATATATATAGTTCTTCACTAAAACATCTTAAAGAGCAAATTCAAGAACCATGAGTTAGGAAAGCTATCTTGACCAACCATCTCTTTCTGGTTTAGAAACACTCATCTCAGTTAAACATAGGGTAAGGTTCTCTTTCATGTTGTGTGAATGCTATTTGATTTGGACTTTTTTTCTCCAATTTCTTTGTATTTTCTGTTTACGGTTCTTTTTTAAAAAAATTTGTCTCCTTTATTACCTTCTAGAAAAATGATAAAAATTTCCATATCCACACTGCTCCCCTTTTAAGACCCTTTGCTGTTTTGGGGACACCTGGGTGGCTCAGTCAGTTAAACATCTGACTCTTGATCTCCGCTCAGGTCATGATCTCACAGTTTGTGAGTTCGAGTCCTGCTTGGGGCTCTGCACTGACAGTGCTTGGGATTCTCTCTTCCTCTCTCTCTGTCCCTCCCCTTCTCTCTCTCTCTCTCAAAATAAATAAATGAACTTTAAAAAAATAAAAATCAATTTCTAGTCTTTGAAAAATAAAATAAACCCTTTGCTGGTTTTCAAAGCATGTATTGTATTTCTGTTCTTTTAGTCTTTGTCCATGAATTTTTAATATACAATCTTAACTATTATTTTTGCTACTAACAAATAAAATTAGTCAATATTTTTAATTCTTCTCCTGTTCATGACAATAACCTTTTAACAGGCCCATTGTTTAATATGCCCAATTTTATTATTGCTGTTGAAATTTTAATTTTGTAATTTAAAAACATTATTCTTAATAATTAATAGTTCATGAAAATTTATTGACAGATTAAAAAACCTCTATGCTTTTTTGTGTGTGCCTTTTGAGTTTTGTTTTTTCTTGCTAATCTACTCTTTAACATGTCTCTTATAAAGAAGGGTCTTTGGGTAGCAAACTCTTTTGGTCTTTGTATGTCTGAAAATGCTTCATTTTTACCTCTCTCTTGAATAAGAGTTTAATATGTTAAATGACATAAAATTGTCACTTTATGTTTATGTTTAGTATTATGATATATAATTATAGTTATCCAAATTATAGGATATAAACTTCTAGGTGGATAATCTCTCTCGGTACATTGAAGAGACGTCTCCATTGTCTTTTTTCCCACTTTTTTCTGTTGTTGTATTACCATCTTTAAGTTTAAGTGTGAAGTCCAGAGGTATTAAATTCATTCACATGGTTGTAGAACCATCATCCCTATCAATCCCCGTGACTCTTCATCTTGTATAACTGAAACTCTTTACCCATTAGATGGTAACTCCCTGTACTCCCCTTCACCGTCTCCTGGAAACCACCATTATACATTGTCTTTATGATTTTGAACATGTACTTCATATAAACGGAATCATATAGTATTTGTCATTCTGTGCTTACTTTACTGAGTATATTGTCCTCAAGTTTCATCCATGTTATAGTGTATGGCAGAATTTCTTTCCTTTTTAAGGCTGAATAATATTCCATTGTGTGTGTATACCACATTTTGCTAATCCATTCAACCACTGATGAACACAGGTTGCTTCCATGTTTTAGCTATTGTGAATAATGCTTCTGTGAACATGGGTGTACAAATATCTCTTCCAGACCCTGCTTTCACCTCTTTTGGGTAAAAACCAAGAAGTGGAATTGCTGGGCCATATGGTAATTCTATTTTTAATTTTTTGAGGAACTGTCATACTGTTTTCCATGGCAGCTTTACCTTTTACATTCCCATCAACAGTGCACGAGGTTTCCAATGTCTCTACATCCTCACCAGCACTTATTGTTTCCCGTCTTTTGGGTAGTGGCCATCCTACTGGGTATGAGGTGGTATCTCACTGCAGTTTTGATTTGCATTTCCCTAATGTTTAGCGATGTTGAACATCTTTTCACATGGTCATTGGCCATTTGCACATCGTTGGTGAAACATCTACTCAGATCCTTTGCCTATTTTTTAATTGGGTTGCTTTTTTATTATTGAATTGTAATAGTTCTTTATATATCTTAGCTACAATTGTCTTATCAGATATATGATTTACCAATATTTTCTCCCATTCTGTGGGTTGTCTTTTTACTGTGTTGATAGTGTCTTTTTTTTAAGTTTTTATTTAAATTCCAGTTAACATACAGTGTAATATTAGTTTCAGGTGTACAATATAGTGATTCAACACTTTCGTCCAACACCCAGTACTCATCACAACAAGGGCATGTTGATAGTTGTCTTTTGATGCACAAATTACTAAAAATTTTCACGAAGTCCAATTTGTCTATTTTTCCTTTTGTGTTATAGTCAGGAAATCATTGCCAAATACAATGTTGTGAAGCTTTTGTCTTATGTTTTCTTCTAAGAGTTTTATTGTTTTAGGTCTTACATTTAGGTCTTTGAGCAATTTTTAGTTAATTTTTGTATGTGGTGTTGGGTAAGGGTCCACCTTCATTATTTTGCATGTGGATATACAGTTTTCCCAGTACCATTTGTTGAAAAGACTGTTTTTTACCCACTTAATGGTCTTGGAGTCCTTGTCAAGAATCATTTGGCCATATACATAAGGGTTTAATTCTGGGCTCTCTATTCTATTCTATGGGTCTATATGTCTGCTTTATGCCAATACCATTCTGTTTTTATTACTGTATCTTTGAACTAAGTTTTGAAATCAGGAAGTAGAAGTCCTCCAGTGTTTTTCTTCTTTTTCAGTATCGATTTGGCTATACAGGGTCACTTGAAATTCCATACAAATTTTAAGATGGGTTTTCCTATTTCTGTGAAAAACATCATTGGGATTTTAATAGGCATTGAATCTACAGATCACTTTGGGTAGCACTGACATTTTAACAATATTGCCTTCCAATCCATGAACATAGAATCTATTTCCATTTGTGTCTTCTCCAATTCTTTCAGCAATGCTTTCTAGTTTTCATTGTACAAGTCTTTCACCTCCTTGGTTAATTCCTAAGTATTTTATTCATTTTGATGCTACTGTAAATGGAATTGTTTTTATAATTTGTTTTCAGATTGTTCATTGTTTGTGTATAGAAATGCAAATTATTTTCATGTGTTGACTTTGATTCTGCTACTTTGTTGAATTCATGATTTATTCTAACAGGTTTTTTTGTGTGGAATCTTTAGAGTTTTCTACATATAAAGTCATATTATCTGCAAACAGAGATATTTTACTTCTTTTTCACTTTGGATGCCTTTTATTTCTTTTTTTTTTAAGTTTATTTATTTTTGAGAGAGAGAGATAACACAAGCAGGGGAAGGGCAAAGAGAGAGGGAGAGAATCCCAAGCAGGTTCTGTGCTGTCAGCATGCAGCAGCCTGATGTGGGGCTTGATCACATGAACCATGAGATCATGACCCCAGCCAAAACTAAGAGTTGGATGCTTAACCAACTGAGCCACCCAGGCACCCCTTATTTCTTGTTGGAAATTTTTTAGTAATCTCTACATCAATGGGGGCTCAAACTCATGACTCTGAGATCAAGAGCTACATGTTCTTCCAACTGAACCAGCCAGGTGCCCCAACAGTTGTATTCTGTTTTTGTTTTTAAATTTTTTAAGTTTATTTATTTATTTTGAGAGAGACAGAGACAGCGTGAATAGGGGAATGGCAGAGAGAGAGAAGCAGAGAGAGAGAATCCCAAGCGGCCTCCATGTTGTCAGCACAGAGCTGGACACAGGGCTCGAACCCATATACCATGAGATCATAACCTGAACCCAAGTCCAACACTTAACTGACAGAGCCACCCAGGCGCCCCTTCCAGTCGTGTTCTGAATACAAGTGGTGAAAGCCTTGATCCTGATTTTAGAGGAAAAGTCTTTCATCATTGAATATAATGTTTACTATGCATTTTTATTCTATGATTCTTACTAGGTTGAGATAGTTTCCTTCTATCCCTAGTTTGTTGAGTGTTTATCATGAAAGTGTGAAATGTGCTAAATTTTATCAAATACTTTTTCTGCATCAGTTGAGATGATAATGTGTTTTACCCCCTGCATGTTGATGTGGTGAATTATATTCATCAATTTTCATATGTTGAACCATCCTTGCATTCCAGTAATAAATCCCACTTAGTCATGGTGTATAACCTTTTAATATGCTACAGAATTCTGTTTGCTAATATTTTGTTGAGGTTTTTGCACCTATGTTCATCAGGGATATTAGACTGTAGTTTTCTTGTAGTGTCTTTGTTTGGCTATCCTGTATCAGGTAATGCTGACATCACAAAAATGAGGAAGTGTTCCCTCCTCTTCAGTTTTTTAGAAAAGTTTGAGAAGGATTGTATTAGTACTTCTTGGTAGAATTCCCCTGTGAAGCCATCGGGTCCACAGGTTTTCTTTGTTTGAAGATCTCTGAATACTGATTCAATCTTCTTACTAGTTATAGGTCTATTCCAATTTTCTATTTCTTTGTGATTTAGTCTTGGTAGATTGTGTGTTTCTAGGAACTTGTCCATTTCATATAGGTTATCCAACTTTGGCATACAATTGTTCAGAGTATTGTCTCATAATCCTTTTATTTCTATAAAATTGATAATAATGTCCCATCTTCATTTCTCATTTAGTAATTTGAGTCTTGACTTTTCTTCTTAGTCCATCTAGCTAAAGGTTTGGCAATTTTGTTGATCTTTTGAAGAATCAACTTTTGGTTTCATTAATCTTCTCTATTGCTTTTCTATCCTCTATTTCATTTATCTCTGTTTTAATCTTTATTATTTCCTTCCTTCTGTTATCTTTGGTTTTAGTTTATTCTTCTTTTTCTATTTCCTTAAGTTGAAAATTATGTTGTTGATCTGAGATCTCTCTTTTGAATGTAAGCATTTATAATTATAAATTCCCCCCTTGGTAGCACTTTCATTGAATCCTATGAGTTTTGGTATGTTATGTTTCATTTTTGTTCATCTCTAAGATTTTCTCATATCCCTCATGATTTTTGTTTTTATTTATTGTTTGTTTAAAAGTGTGTGGCTTAGTTTTTTTGTGAATTTTCCAGCTTTCCTTTTTTTATTCACGTCTAACTTCATCTCATTGCTGTTGGAGGAGATACTTTTAAAATCTATATTTTAAAATCTATTGAGACTTAATTTGTGACCTAATATATAGTCTATCCTAGAAAATGTTCCATGTGCACTTGAGAAAAAAAATGTGAATTCTGTTGTTAGGTAGAGTGGTCTATATATGTCTGTTAGATTTAATAGTTTTATTGTGTTAAGTCTTCTATTTCCCTACTTATCTTCTGTCTGGTTGTTCTATACGTTATTGTGAGTAGGTTATAGAACCCTCCGGCTTTTACTGTAAAACTATGCATTTGTCCCTTCAATTCTATCAGTTTTTGCTTCATATATTTTGGTCCGTCACAAAGTACGTAACTATTTGCATTAAACTTCTTGCTATGTTGAACTTTATGTAATATATAATGTCCTTATTTGTCTCCTATAACATTTTTTGGTTTATAATCTATTTTGCCTGATATTAGTATATCCACACCTGCTCTTTTTTGGTTACTATTTGCATATAATATCATATTCTATTGTCCCACTTTCAATTTCCTTGTGTCTTTGGATCTCCAGTGAGATATAGTGTTGATATAATAGATTTGGAGCATTTGTTTTTATCTATCTATAAATATGCCCTTTTTGTCCCCATATACACAATAACAATTTTATCTTTAGGCACCAGACCAAAGTGATAGCGAAAGTGAGGAGGAGTTTGGCAAATGATTGTAGGTGCTTCTATTCCCCTACCCTTTGGGCGAACAAATATGAGGAACATCCTTCTGAGGAACATCCTCTCTGGAGGACATAACTAGGTATCTCCCGCTGGAGGGGATAGAAGTTGCTTTCATCTCTACTTTCAGCAAAAGGTACTTGTAGTTTTTGACTGCAGGAGTCAAATTCTGTAATATTTAACTTTCTTTTACAAATATAACAAATGTAAAATTAAACCATGATGCTACGGAATGTTAAGCCAACCCAAATAAGGATTTCATAATTTGATAAATCTGACTGAAGTAAATTTTCAATAGAGATAATACAAACTAAGAAAAAGATCTACCAACAGTCATAAAATGGATACTACTAATAAAAAAAGAACAGAATATTACATTTAAATATTTACACTGAAATCAAAAAACATCAAATTTACAAAGGATACAGAGCTTCACATCTACAAAGAAATAAACTAAGACTCAAAAGATTAAATGATGGAAATACTTTAGTGTAGAGAAAAGCTTGTGTCAAACCCTAGTTTTGTCATTTACCAGCTGAGTGATCTTGGCTATTGTTAATCAGCTTCTCAGAGTTTTAATTTCCTCACCTGTACAAAGTAAAGGTATTATTTTATTTACAAAGTGGCTATTAAGATTTAATATGATAAAATACCTAGTTCAGTTTCTCAAAGCCTAACAACTGCTCAATAATTATTATGATCTTACCCAAAGTCACAAAACCTGTTGGCAGAGCTGGTACTGGAACCCAGGTGTCTTGACTATTGGTTGATATACTGCCCTTTCCAAGGCTGCACTGTTTCAAGGCTTACATTTAAGTCATGTTAAAACTAAGATTCAACTCCATTGGTATACAATATGGATGGACATATGCATATGACTTCAACTAAACCAAGGTCAAGGTCTGATCTTTGTGAATAAATTGATTGGCCATATTTCATTCAGCCCCATCTTCAGAAAGTCACTTCCATGACCTGAGTAAGAGTGAATCAGGTATGATACTAAACTGTTTATTAAACCACTTCTACGTAATTATCTCTCTTTAACCTATTTCTGTTCTCTTTGGAGGACATAACTAGATTAATTCCAAAGTTCACCTTTGATATTTTTATGTTCATACACGAAGTACAGCACATTGATAGACCATTATATAAAGGGAATTTGTGAATCTTGGGGCGCCTGGGTGGCTCAGTCGGTTAAGCGGCCGACTTCGGCTCAGGTCATGATCTCGCGGTCTGTGAGTTCGAGCCCCGAGTCGGGCTCTGTGCTGACAGCTCAGAGCCTGGAGTCTGTTTCAGATTCTGTGTCTCCCTCTCTCTGACCCTCCCCTGTTCATGCTCTGTCTCTCCCTGTCTCAAAAATAAATAAAACGTTAAAAAAAAAAAAATTCAGACCTAAATGTAAAAGCTAAAATAACAAGGAAAAAAAAAAATAACAGGAGAGTATCTTCATGACTAGGGGCAGGGAAAGGTTTCTTTTAAAGGACACAAAAGCAGATAATTAAACTTTATTAAAATTGGTAATTTTTGTTCATAAAAAGACCAACAATAAAAGAATGAAAAGGCAGACCCCAGAATGGGAGAAGATATTTTCTTCTCTTTACAGTGCAACAAAGAACTTGATCCCAAAATATCTATCTATATGTAAACCATCTTACAAATTAATAAAGAAAAGATAGTAACCCAATGTAAAAATAAGCAAAGCACTTAACAGGCACTTCACACAAAAAAGGATATCCAAGTGGTTGATAAACTTATGAAAAGATGCTGAACATAAACATCTTCAGGGAAATAATTGCAAATTAAAACCACATTTTGCTAAATGACACATAGCTAAGAGATTTAAATGTAGACAGTCTGTTAGCCTCTCTTGCTCTTTTTACTAATATTTAAATTGAGAATATTAATACCTGTCCTTAGAGGAATTTATAGCCTAAGTGAAATAACAGAAAACAGATAACTATGTACTGAACAGTGAATTGTGTACTAACTCCAGAGCTAGAGACACAGTGAGTACATTCTTTACCAAAAAATCAGCACAAATAGACTTAAAATGTTCTTAAGCCTTCCATCTTTTTCCAACAAGTTTTTTCTTGTTCTTTGTCAACTCCCCCTAATTCCAGGATGCCTGCTGCCGCAGATTAGCCCATTGAGAGTCTCAGTGCATAAAGTGACACAAACCAGACCCTTGGCCCTATAAATCTGTCCTCATCCTATCTCTCACTGAACACTTTTAAGAAGTTTAGCCCAACACATCTACCAATGTAAATAGCCTCTCTCCTCCCCATAATAGTTACCATTTAACTAAAAACACCATCTCATTTAATTCGTGTACCAATCCCATCAGGTGAGTATTATTTTCTCACTTAATAAATCGGTCCCATTTTACAAGAAATTAGAGGCTTGGAGTGAATAATCCACTTATCCAAAGTCACAGAAATGACAGATTTTTAAAAAATTAATGTTACATTATTTTTTTAGTATATACGCAATCAGGGGATGTAGACAACAGTAAATTTTTAATTAGGATGAAGAATGAAATTTATAATTGTAATCTAGACCTAGAGAAAAGCTAAGATTTACTGAACATTAGATAGATTTTTTTAATATTTAAAAAAAAATGCAATTTTTCACTTATTATTTTTCAGTCACTATGCCAGCTACCAAAGATACCAAGATAAGACTTCATAAATACCATCACCTTGGTCATTGGTTCTCAATGTACAGTTCCGAGATCAACAGCATCAGCATCACCTAAGAAACTGTTTAAAATTAATATTTTTAAGCAGCACCTACGTTACTGAATCAGAAACTCTCAGCATGGTGCCCAGTAATCTGTGTTATGAATGTTGGAGGTGATCCTGATGCATGAGAAGCACTGCCCTAAATCATCACTCTAGTCTCCCAGGTGAGGAAATTTAGGAGGTGACTTGAGAGTATGGATCAAAACAAAGATTTGCTAGAAACCAGTCTCCACTATGCCAATAATAGAAATGATGGAGATGTAAATATAGGTTTATCCAACTCCAAAATCCACATTTTTTTTAAAGTTTATCTATTTAAGAGAGAGAGAGAGAGTGTGTGCACACACAGGAGAGAAAGAAGCCCCAAATCCCAAGCAGGCTCCATTGTCAGCACAGAGCCCGACATGGAACTTGATCCTACAGACCATGAGATCATGACCTGAGCCAAAATCAAGAGTCAGATGCCCAACCAACTGAGCCCCCCAGGTGCCCCCCCCAAATCCACATTTTCTATCCCTGTGCTCCACTGACCCCTAACAGCATGAGCTGTTATTGTCTTTATGGGTCTGAAGAAGTGGGTGCCCATGTCCCTCCTCATAGGCATGTTGTTGGTACCTTGATACTGCTATTGGCGTGGGGGGGGGGGGGGAGTCCTGGGGGGGTGACATAGCCCCTCCCTCTTAGAGAAAAATCTCCTTAAAAACAAATATGTTGAGAAATGGAGTGGTGTGTGTAGGATTTGGGAGTTATGGGGGGAAGGGGTCCTCCAGAACTTTCACTTGATTGCCCCAGTAAGTCTGACCTCAGGTAAGTTAGACACTGTCTTCTGAGTTTGCATCTCACCCATCCTTCCCCAGAGCTGTCACTGTGTTCCCTCATCTCTGACTTAGCCCCCCCACCCACCCACCACAGTAAGGCTACACTGGGACTATCTGGACCACCCACTGATGATTTCACCCACAGTCTCAGCTTCCAGGCTGCTTGGGGTACTGTCCAGAAGGTGGGGCCAGTATTCGCTGAGTGGAAACGACAGAGGACAGGTAGCTGCTCACTCCAGCAACGTTCCCCTGGTCCCCCACCTGGCAGAGCAGACAGAGGCATATTTGTGTCCTAAATAGCTGATGCCTGTTGACAATGACATGGAACTGCCTTCGATTGAGTAGTTTCAATGTTAGGCATTGATTTGAGGAGGCAGAATGCAGTAGGAGCCCGGGAAGCAAGAAGTCCTCGGAGCTCCACAATCCCAGCACAACGATCACCAAGCACCAGGCCAGTTCTAAATGCTTTACATGCATTAGCTTAGGTAATCCGCACAGCAACTCCGCGAGATAGCTACTATTACCATCCACGTTACAGGTAAGGAAACACAAACAGTAACTTGTAATTTGCCCAAGGACAACAGCTAGAAGTACTCATTATTCATCTGTAAACCAGGGATACAAATGCCGGCCCTACACCTACAGAACTCAAGGAGTTTTGTAGTAACTCCTATGTATTGGTAATAAAGAGTATTTCTTAACCTGGAACTGTTACAGTTTTTTCCCCTTCCACCTTTTTAGACAGAGGAAAGTTCCTGGAAAAATCCAAAAGAAACTGGTAACCATGGAGGTGTCTCCACTCAAGGAAACTGAGTGGCTGGGGGACAGGATGGGAAATTTACTTTTCACTGTATTTATCAATATATTTAAATTAAATTTTATGTATGTATGTATGTATGTATGTATGTATGTATGTATTTAAAGTCTGCTTAGCCCCAGGTGAAGCTGCAGCGAGCTAGGGCCCTTTTCCGACCGCACCAAGGAGGGCATTTTTAAATACGGAGTAAGGGAGGGAGTGCCCACCTTGACTTGGCGGCTTGACCGGCTTTGGAGGGTGGGGGCTTCGCAGCGCGCTGGTGGCCCCGCCTAGGCGGCTGGAAGAAAAGGCCGACCCCGGGCCCCGCCCCGCCTCGCCAAATTTAAGAGCCCTCGTCCACCGCCGGGAATGCTCCTGGCCAATAAGTCTCTCTCCCTTTTGCGTGGTGCTCCCCCTCGTCCCTCGCGCTCCCTGCACGGCTGCCCACAGGCCGTGGCTTCACTCCCTGTGCCCGACAGGGCAGGGGCCGCGCCATGCCCAGCCCAGTGCCGCGAGGCAGCCGGCCGCCCGCTCCCCCGGGCGCAGGAGACGAGACCTCGGAGCTCCAGCGCCGCCCCGCGGGTCCAGGCAGGCCCCGCGCTCCCGGGCGCCTCGAGTCTTCCTTCTCCGTCGAGGCCATCCTGGCCAGGCCTGCCCGCCGCGCGCCCCCCGCCAACGCCCCAATGTCCGGCGTCGCCGCGGACCTCGGCTCGGCTCCCTCCCGGTTTCCCGCGACGTGGCTGCCGGCCTACCTGAGCGTGAGTCTCTACCAGCCGTGCCCCCAGCTGCCCCGGACGGGCCTCCGCGTGGCTCACCTCTACGGCCTCCAGGGCCTCGGCGTCACAGGTACGAGCTGCTCGGGCGCCTGGGAACCGGGCGGGCGGCCGAAGCGTGGCAGCCGCGACAGCGGGCACAGGATAGAGACGTCCCTGAGTTTTGAGAACCACGCACGGTCGGTGGGAAGGGGCCCAATGACCCTTCACCTTGCCTTGAACCCGAAGCCCAAGAGAGGGACTGGCCGAGAACAGACCACTGCACGAGGCTTCCCCCGCACGCACGCTGCTGAGGTGGGAGGAGGTGTGTGTGAGCGCGCGGGTGCAGAGCAGAAGGTGCGGGGAAGGTCAGAGGGGGCCTCGGAAGACTGGGACAAGGCCAGCCCTGGGGCTGCAGAGCGTCCCTTCTGGAGAATTAGTCTCTCGCTCCTTCCACAGCCCCTTTGAATAACGACTGTTAGCTTAGACTCTTCCCCAAAGTAGCTCTCTTCTGGAACGCGCGGCCCAGTTAGCAGGGAGAAGCGGCTGCTGCGGTGGTGAGGTTCATGGAGGAGCTGTTAGCTGGCAAATGCCGGGACCCCAGTACCGCCTCCACCGCTCACGCCCAGTCCGGGTGAGCATAAAGCCCCACACTTAACTGCTCTCTGAGCCTGCTTGTGTATCGCGCTCTTAAAAGAGGAACCTCGGGCTCTGGGGCTCAGGCACTTAAACCCCAACGAGAATTTAACTGTGTACCTAACGTTCTCCTCTAGCATTTACATCCACCCACAGGAGCTTTTGCCATTTTTGGCAATCTGATTCACGGTTCCCCACCTCCCCTTGAGGAAAACAGGAACAAGATTAACGCAAGCCTTGTCAACCCATACCAAGATCCATGTAACACAATCTTACCTGGTGCCTATTCCCTGGGTTCTCTCCATTCTGCATTTCCACCCCTTTCAGCTGGGCATTTCTCCACCCTTCCCTTCAGAGAAAGCCTAGGCTCTCAACCCCATCCAGATTCGTGCCACTGCATCTGAGCGACATGCCCAAGTTTCCAAAACAACTTTCCCTAACTGCCTCACACAGCTGAGGTCTGAATTGCAGCTTACTGCTTTGTATTAGTTAATCTCATTTTCAAATTAGTTTTTTTTTTTTTTTAATGTATGTTTGTTTGAGAGTGTGTGCTTGAGCAGGTATGGGGCAGAGAGAGAGAGAGAGAGAGAGAGAGAGAGAGAGGAGAGAATCCCAAATCCCAAGCAGGTTCCAGGCTGTCAGCACAGAGCCTGACTCAGCACAAATCCCACAAACTGTGAGATCGTGACCTGAGCCAAAACCAAGAGTTGGATGCTCAACTGACTGAGCCACCCAGGTGCCCCTCATTTTCAAGTTAGTTTTTGCATAGGTAATCCATTCCTACAGTTCAAACTCCACAATGTTTCCTAAGACAGATGGAGAAGAGTTTCCCCTTATATTCCTGTCCCCCAGTCAGCTGGTTAACTCCACCCCACAAGCAGCCAATGACACCAGTCTCTTTATTCTTCCAGGGGTATTTTATGCATATTTAATACCTAAATACCTAAATACACGTGTGTGTGTGTGTGTGTGTGTGTTTGCTTTTTAGGCTTAGAGCTGGCTCACTGCTCAGGCCTCTGGGGCACTCCAGACTGGGCTCCAGCCGAGGAACTTCAGGACACTGAGAGACCTCAAAAGAGGGTTCGGACCATGTTTAACTTGAAGCAGCTGGAAGAGTTGGAGAAAGTGTTTACAAAACAGCACAATCTAGTGGGGAAGAAGAGAGCCCAGCTGGCAGCCCAGCTCAACCTTACGGAGAACCAGGTGGGAGCAGGGACCCCTGTGGGGTCAGGGCTGTGCCTGGGGGCAGACACTGCTCTCCAGAAGGCCCTGGGTGAGGTAGAGGGGAAGACATGGGCCTTCTTCCTCTGTGCCAGGTCACTGAGGGAGACAGGCCCTAATCACTGGCACACTTCCTACATGAATGAGGAAGTAGTCCCGTTTGAAATCACATAATGGGAACAACTATGTTAATCTAGATATTAACCTAGAACTTATGTTTCTATGTTAAAAAGGGAGCTGACCATGAAGTTAAGTGTGTTCAAGGGACTAAATATTAAAAATAATAATAAATATTCACTAGAACCCTATACTTCACTTGAGCTACTACACCACTTTTCTGCTCTTTTCATAGGGAAACTTCCCATGAATTTGTTATAGTCACTCCATGTCCTCACTTCCCATCTACTTAACTCATTCTGATATGAATTCTTTCCCTACCATTCCATCAAAACTTCTCCTCCAGGTCTCTTAATGACCTCCATGTTGCCAAAGTCAACAGATGCTTTCCTCGTCTTACTCCCCACTCAGTACAGTTGACCTCTCCTCTTATGTGAACACATTCTTCTCTTGGCTTTTGGACACCACATTCTTGGTTTTCCAGCTCTCTGGCCACTTCCTCTGTGTCAACTTTGTAGGGTACTCTTTGTGACCTCAAATTGTCTCTGTAGCTGATCTCATTTATTCCCATGATTTTATTTTATTTTATTTTATTATTTTTTTAATGTTTATTCATTTTTGAGAGAGAGAGAGAGAAACTGAGCATGAGCAGGGGAGGGGCAGAGAGAGGGAGACACAGAATCCAAAGTAGACTCCAGGCTGAGCCGGACACGGGGTTCGAACTCACCAACGGTGAGATCATGACCTGAGCTGAAGTTGGATGCTCAACCAACTGAGCCACCCAGGTGCCCCATCATTTATTCCCATGCTTTTAAATACCATCTATAAGCCAACAACTCCCAGATTTGTATCTTAGCTCACTCCTTTTTTTCCTAACTTGTACATTTATCTACCTTCTTTTTTTTAATTTTATTTGTTTTATTTAAGTAATCTCTACACCCAACATGGGGCTCAAACTCACAACCCCAAGATCATGAGTTGCATGCTCTTCTGACTGAGTCAGTCAGGCACCCCTACCTTCTTTTTTTTTTTTAAGTTTGTTAATTTTGAGAGAGCACACATACACGTTTGTGGGGGAGGGGCGGAGACAGAGACTCCCAAGCAGGCTCCACCCTGTCAGTATACAGCATACGCAGGTTTGATCCCACCAACCGTGAGATCATGACCCGAGGTGAGATCAAGAGTCAGACGCTTAACCAACTGAGCCACCCAGGCATCCCTCTATCTACCCTCTTGAGGTCTCCACTTGGATGTTTCCTGGGTATGCATTTCAACTTAAGTCTAAACTTCAATTTGTGACCTTTTTCTCTCCAGATCTGTTCCTTTCCCTACTCATGGCCCCACCATCCATCCAGTTGCTCAAAATACCAAGTCATCCTACATTCTTCCTTCTCTCCCACTTCCATTGCATCGGCAAGCCTTGTCACCTCTACCCCCAAAGTACAGCTGGAATCGCTTCATTTTTTTTCCATTGCCCGTAGTTCACACCAGTCCCAGCTCTTTCTGGATCATTGCAATAGCCCCCAGCTGTCTCCCTGCATCTCCTTTCATCCTTTCTTCACAGAGCAGCCAGATGTGCAATTCACTTGAGATGCAAACAGGACTATATCACATCCCATTTAGTAGCCTGAAAGCTGACACTCCTTATCCATAGCCTCCATAGTCCTAGGTGATCTGGGCTCTGCTGACCTCTCCATTTTCCCTTCCTTCACTTCCCCATCTCACTCTCAGCTATTTCAGCCACACTCTTTCTTTTTGGTCCTCCAACACACCAAGCTTGGTTCTACCACGGAGCCTTCCTGCAGGTTGTCCCCTGCCCCAGCCTGCTTTTCTCTGTTCCCATTAAACTGGCCTCTGATCTGGTGAACCTTAGCTTAAGTGCTGCTTCCTCAGGGAGGGCCAGACCCCTGTTCATACTCGCATTTGTGTTTATGGATTTGTTTCCATATTTATTTCTCTCTCTCTCTCTCTCTCTCTCTCTCTCTCTGGACTGTGAGTTCCATGAGGTCAGGGACCATACCTCTCTTGCTCACCACTGTATCACCATCACCTAGGATGGTGCCTAGTACATAGTAGGAGCTCCATAAATACTTGTTGGATGAATGAATGTGTCTAAAATTATAGGGAAGGGTGTTTTGAAGGAGATGCTTCCTTTAGAAGGAAGATCAAATGTGGACCAGAGATCAGGGGCCACTGTGGGAATGGGGGAAGCAGTGGGAACTGCTGGTCACATTCTAATTTCTGACCATTGCCTCCAATTATAGGTGAGGGTCTGGTTCCAAAACCGCAGGGTCAAGTATCAGAAGCAGCAAAGGCTGAAGCTACCAGCTGTGTCTGCCATGGCTGCCTCCCAGGATGAGCCCTCCAGCAGCTCTGACACCAGCATCCAGAGAGAAGACACTGAGTCAGGAGTGGACAGCTGAGGACTGGGACAAAGGCTCAACCCAGGCTGTCTGGGCTAGTTCTTCCTGGGGATACCCACGGGAACTTCTGAGCCTTTCTTCTTCATCTGTATAATGGGTGCATTGACAATTTACTCTTCCCAGAGCTGACAGGATGTCTGTAAAGCTGTTATGGGGTGCCAGGCCCAGTGCTAAGTGTTCAGCAAGTGTTAAGGTTTATAAGTTCCCTCCACCTGGGGGTGTGGTGCTTGCACCAGAACTGGCCCCTCCAGGGATTAATCTTTTCCTGGCTTGCCTGTGGAGAAGGGGCTTCCTTGAATCAGTATTTGGGCCTAGAAGCCTCTTCCCCACCAGAGATGATGGATATGAGAGTAAAGAGGAGGGAAAGGTAAACCATTTAGCCTACTTCAGAGTTTCCCAAAGTTTTCTTGTTTTGTCTGAACTGCTACCACTTTTAGGAGCTCAGCCCCAACTGTCTGCTTAGGCACAGACATGCTTCCCTGACCCCATCTTTTTCCCTCTAGCTACCCACTTTGACCCCTCTCCATCATTGTACAGAGAAATTTGGCTCTGCCTTTACCAAAGCAGGCATTTTTTCACAAACTCTGCTGTATTTCCATGAGACAGTTATAATTTTTCCCCTTCAAGCCCCTAACTCATGGTTCCCTTTCCTTCCCAGGAATCTGCTCCGTTTCTAAGAAGCCTGCTGATAGCCTACCCCTGTGAGGCCAGCCACCAGCAATTCCAGAGCTCATTTCTCTAGTGCTCTACATTCCTGGGCAGGCCTCTGTTCAGAGTATTGATTTAGAATCTCCAATGGCTTCTGGGTAGAGGGGAGCTGGTGAAAGGAGGCCTGCCCTGCCACCTGCCGGTGACAGAAGGCACGGTCCCCACTGCTGTCTGCAGCGTTCTGAGGGAGACAGGAAGGGCAGGGAGCAGAGGTGAAAAACCACATCCCTCCAAGTGGTGGTAGACCATCTTCTCCTAGACACTAGGCCACAGGCTTGAGGCCAGGGTCCAGCTTCAAGAACTCTTCTCTCCCCCTGTCTTCAGGGAAATCCTTCCTAATGCTGGACCCAAAGTCCACTCTGTTAATCAAAGGAATCTACCTGCATCTACCACTTCCACCACCTGCCTCCTCAATTGACTCACCTTTTAAAAATAATTAAAAAAAAAAATCAACAGTTAACCTATTCAACAGTTACTAGGGCCTACCCAATCCCCCAATATGACCATGAGACCATAACAGAAGCAGACACATCCTTTTTCAAGGAGCACAGAATCAATTGGAGGACAAGGAAACGACGCATCGTTGTCAGACTTGGCTGTGGGGACAGATGCTGTAAGTCAGTGGTTCCAGCTTTTTGGGGTCCTGAATGAGAACAGGGCCTTCTGCTGTTCCCAGGACAATATGTATATGTACACTCACTTCACACAATTTCAGGGGTCCTCAGACCTGAGCTCCACCATCTACCCCCTTCTACCACCCCTAGGCTGCAAAGTCCCTTAAGCCCCTGAAGGGTCTGAGAGAAGCACAAGTCCAGCTTGATCTGTCGAAGGGCTGTCTGCCCGCTGCCAGAAGGCCCAAGGAGAAGGGAATTCTTGCGCCCGACTTTGTAGATGGGGAGGTAGGGCAAGCTCCCCATCTACAAGCTCCCCAAGGTAGTCCTTCCTTTCAGGTAGAAGGTCAGAGAGGGTATAAGTTGGCCGGCCGCTGTCCCACCCCATGGCTGGATCCAGAGTGCCTGACTCTCGACGGGGCACTGGGTGGACAGAGACAACAGACCCCAAAACACGAACTGGACACAGATACATCAAAACTATACACACACCCACCGGCTATGATACATAGGTACGTACGAAGACACAGACGCAAAACTGCACAGATGTAAAAAACGCGGACCCAGCGACATCCAGCCATCGAACCAATCGACCTAAACACACAGATTAAAGGGATCCCAATTTCCCAATTCGGACTTGCTAGCGCGCAAACCCTAGCAGCCTGGAGACTCACTCGTCGGGGGCGGGGCCAGAGAGGGGCGGGGCCCCCCCGGGTCGAGGCGAGGTCAAGGGTCAGAAGGCGGAGGCGCGCCCAAGATGGCGGCCTCCATGTGCGACGTGTTCTCCTTCTGCGTGGGCGTGTCGGGTCGGGCTCCGGTCGCCGTGGAAGTCCGATTCGTAAGCAGCGCTAAGGTGAGGCCGAGACAGACCCGCCACGGGCACCTACCGTGTCCGGCCTTGGAGAGAGCCCCGCGGGACCCTAGGCCCGGAGCCTAGAAGCTCCTGAGCCGTTCCGACTCTGCGGCTCAGCCCCTCCTCGCGGCCCGGGGGCTCCCCGTCTGTCCCCGCGCGCAGGCTTCCGGGGCGGTCACGCGGTGAATCGGGGGCCCCGAAGTCTCCGTAGTCTCCGTGCGCGCCCCCTCCCTTCGGGACCCGGTGCGCCCTCCGGCTGCCCTGCTCCTGCTGCTCCAGGCGGGGCCGGGTGGGCGCCGGGCCTTTTGGTCCAGGCTGGAGTACTCTGCTGCTGGGCCGTGGGGGTGGTGGGCGGGGACTGGCTGAGCAGAGGGTACTGAGGTATGAAAAAGAGTGGGCCCTCGGGGAACTTTCTGAGTGAGATTTGGGAATGGGGTGGGGAGAGGGGCCAGGACCCTTCACAAAGGCGTTGGGATGCTAAGGAATTTGGACTAGAGCTCGAAGCCCGTGGGAGCATTTGAAGCATTGAAACAGGAAAGCAATATGGTTTTGTGGTTATATTATCGTGTCTTAAAAGTTAATTGTAGAAAAATACTCTAAATGCATGTAAGGAAAGAGAAGATAAAAATCACTCGTAATCCTATACTTGTGCAAATATACGGATACCAAAGTCACAATTTTAGGAACCTCTGTTTGATGCAGCAGTAAATCAACATCAATAAACCTATTTCTACATATTTTTAAGAGCTGAGTAATAGTCTGTTTCAAGGGATTGCCACAGTTCATTCAGCCACCTACTTATTTATGCACTTTTGCGTTGTATTTTTTCATCCCTGAGGGCAAAGGTCCTGGAGCTCAGTTTCTGTGCACACATCCTTTTGTTCTCTTCATCAGAGTATTTTCTTTACTAGTTAACTTTGCCAGTTGATACGTGCAAAATGGTATCACTTTGTTTTAATTTACAAGTCTGTGTTTACTGATGAGGTTGAATAATTTATCATGTATACCAGCAGTGCATATACCTGGTCCTTGCCCAAGATGTCAGCCTTCTAGTCATCTGCTTCCTGCTCTCCCCACCCCAACCTTCCATTGCCTTCTTTCCTCTCCGGTGCATCTGGAGCATTCCTTTCCTTCTGTGGTAAAGCAGCTCCCCAATATCCTTGGCCTCTTCAGCTGCTCACATCTCTGTCTCCACCTCTGTTCTTGATTGGCTCAGTTTGATGGTATCCCAGTTCCATCACTCCTTGCAGGCAGAGATACTGACCTTTCCCTTCACTAAGTCCCCTATCTCTCAGCCCCTCTCTTCTTTATTTCTTCCTCTGACCTCATCACTTCAGCCACTTTGCTTGCCCAGCTGTCCTGTCCCAGCCTTCTGTCAAACCCCACCTCTGGAAGAATGAGCTGGCTGCTCTCTATTCCCACACACGATCTTCTGCTGGAGAAAATCACATACACACCCCAGACATGCTGACAAGATGGTTTACTCCAGGCTTTTTGCATCTATGTTCATCAAGCCAGATTGGTTTGTGACGTTTTTTTCTTTGTGCTATCTTCCTCAGGTTACTGCATCACAGTTATGCTTGTTTTTTGGTAAAATGGAGAAGCTTTCCATTTTTTCTCTGTTACTAAATAGTTTTTAAATAGCATGAGAGTTACTTATTCTTTGGTTTGAGGGAGCTGGCTCATGAACCATATGGACTAGGGGCTTCACATGGGGGTTGTTTTTGACTATTTTCTGTATTGCTTCTATCGATATTGGCAGGAATGACCTTTCAAAGATTTACCAACTACTCTGCCAGGGACAGAACCAATCAGAACATGATAGTGTCTGACCAAAGACAGTGGATGCCAACCAGAATGCCATACTGGTGTGGGTCAGCCAGATACCAGCACTGCTTCTTTCTCTAGCTTTCCTTCCTTTTGAATTCAGTTCTGGTAATTTGTGTTTTTCTAGAAAAGTATCCATTTAGTAAAACTCTTAAAGTTTACTACATGGTCTTAGAGTTTTGCACAATCTTTTTTCTAAAATTTATTTTTCAAATTGGAAATATCTTTGCAAGTTTATGCCCTTTCCACTCAAGGCATAAGCTTTCTCCAAGCCTCTTGGTAATTAATATTTAATGAGAGTGGCTTTCTTGGAACCCTGTCTTATGTTTGGGGGATGAGTGGTTTCATAAAGGAACAGCTCTGATTCTGTTCCCTTTATTTTGATTACCAAATATTTTCTGCATTTGATCCTCCAGAAAGAGAGAGAAAGACATTGGTATTTGCCCAATGTTGAGATTTGAGATTGTCAGCGATAATGTGGGTCCATGTTCATACTCCTTTGTCCCATAAAATAAGGCCATGTTTTCATTTTGCCAGATTGGGTCCAGGGCTAAAAGGCATGGAGGTGGGATTCTAAGAAGACAACCAAGGGTGCATCAACAGCTTTAGCCAGAGGTTTTGTTCCAGCTGTCCCCCTCTGCTCAGGGCTCTCCTGGTCTACACATCCCTGCCTCTCTAACTTTGGGAGGTGCTGCTATCTAGCCACAGTGCCAATGCTAGAAGGAAACAGGGAGCTACCTGAGAGGCCACATGACAGGACGTTTTACTGCTATGTCAAATCTTTTTTTTAATTTCTTTCTCTTCTTGTGACAGTTCAGTGCTGGCAGGGGCACCACCCCTCTTCTCTAAGTGAACAGTGGGAACAAGTGCCCGGCAGAGCCAGCAACTGCCAGGGTTCTGAAGCTGTCTCCTGAGTCCCTTTGCACATCTGAGAAATAGCAATTCAGCAGTTGTTTTCTCATCCTTCATGCCTTACATGATGTTTATGGTGCTTTAGACCAGAGTTCCTCAGACTTTAACGTGCATTTGAATCACCTGGGCATCTTGTTAAAATGCACATTCTCATGCAGCAGGTCTAGGGCATGGCCTGAGATTCTGGATTTCTAACAGGTGTCCAAATGATGCCCATGCTGCCCACTTATCATCTCACTTAGAGTAGTAAGGAGCTAAAGCTCATAAGGTACATTCACTTGTGCTATATCATGGCATCCTGGAAACTACCTGGGAGGTATCATTGTGATGCTTTTCATATGTGAAACCGTTGCCAAGAAGTGAAGCACCTGGGGTGCCTGGCTGGCTCAGTCGGTGGAGTGTGTGGCTCATGGTCTCGGGGTCATGGGTTTGAGCTCCACATTGGGTGTAGAGGTTACTTCAATAAATGAACTTAAAAAAAAAAAAAGAAAGAAAAAGAAGTGAAGCAGTTGGCTCCAAGGTTCACAGCAAGTAGTGTTAGGGTTGGTGCTAGGATTCACCCTTCCTTTCAGCATTAACGCTGAGAACTTGGTGAGTTCCCCACCGACCAGGGAAATAGGGCACATTCTCCCCCAGGCGAGGCCTCCCTCTCTCCTGTGGCATAGGAATCCTTTGTAACCCTGAGCAGCGGTGTCACCGCCAGGATCCTGGAGGGACACATGGGTAACTCGAAGAAAACTGCCCTGTCGTTACCGGCTGCTAGTACAGGAGTCTCCAGCCTGCCATGAGAGTTGGCCCTGCTCTGGCCATTCCAAAAATTCTCCTCTGGCTGACAGTGTGGCTCCCTCCCCATCCCAGGCCCTCTGCTCTGAGCAGGCTGAAAGAGGTGTGACTGAAAGTAGGTCAGAGCTACATTTCCAGAGGAGGCAGTTGGTTGGCAGTTGGGGGTGGGGGGGGTGACCATGCTCCATGAACCCTCCCAAGGCAGAGGCCTCTCCTGAGAGGGAGGCGTGGCGGGGGGTGATGCTGGGAAGCCCTCTGGGAGCTATGCCCTCTTTCTCTCCTTATGGCCATCCTATTCCTTCTCTCCCTGTTAGGGAAAGGGCCTATTTGCCACACAGCTGATCCGGAAAGGGGAGACCATCTTTGTAGAACAGCCCCTGGTAGCTGCACAGTTTCTCTGGAATGCACTTTATCGCTACCGAGGTGAGCACATCTCGTCCACTCCTCATGGCTGCTGGGCCAGCTGCCTGTACGCATGGAAGAGAGCTACATACATTCCCACTAGCTGATGTCTCTGGGAATTCAGGTGTTGGGAGAAAAGCTCATCCTGGAGAACCGTGCCTGAGAATCATGCTTGTCTCTAGTCTTAGGCCATTTGGGGCTGGGAGTGAGCGAGGGACGGGCTCTTCCAGCCTGCTTCCTGGGAGAGGACTGTCAGGCAGGCAGAACTCAGTGTGACCTGCAGTATCAGGGACTGGATATCATGTGGAAGGGCTCCGTGCCAAAGGGCAGCTCTCCACCAAGAGGAGGCCACTCGCCCCTTGGTCAAAACAGGCTGAGTTAGGGGTCAGAAGCAAGTAGGATGCCCTTAGCTTTTCCAGACACATGCTTTTTTCACACTTTTCTTAGGCTAGAGACAAACATGAAAGGAGGGTCAGTTGGCTCCAGAATGTGGGGAAAGCTCAGTCTGGGGGTTAGGAGGGGAGCCCTATAGACTAAATCCCAATCTGCTTTTGAATGCATGTGAAATCATGCACCCATTCTGTTCTTTAACACAGTTGTTCATTCACTTACTTCCCAAACATTTGTTGAGCACCTATCAAGTGTCAGGCACTATCTTTAGCCCTAGGGATGCTTCTGTGAAAAAGACAAAATGTGGCCCCTGCTCTAAAGACACTTACATTGTCACATGGGGCTCTCTCCCTCAGCCTGTGACCACTGCCTTCGGGCACTGGAGAAGGCAGAGGAGAATGCCCAGAGGCTGACTGGGAAACCGGGCCAGGTTCTGCCTCACCCTGAGCTGTGTGCCGTTCGCAAGGACCTCCACCAGCACTGTCCCCACTGCCAGGTGAGCATCCCTGGGGAGTGCACCTGAAAGGGAGCTGGTGGGAGAAGCCTTAGCCGAAGTCCTCTTTGGGGAGACAGGAATGACAACAGACCTGCTCGTGGGCCCTGAGAGCCATAACGTAGGGTAAGACATTCAAAAGACTGTAACTATTCCAGTTGTGTTCTCCCTGTCCCGGTCCCGCTATCTAGAAAACTGGTTCAGTGGGAACTTGCCCTCTTCCCAGGAGCCTGGCAGGGGCTCTTCCCTCTACTTGAAAGCTCTCTCCTTCCCATAGTTCGACAAGCCTGGGTGCCCCTCTCACATGCCCCCGGGCGGTGTGTGCTTTCTCATCTGACGATGTCACTGAGCTACTGCTCAGGGGCTGTTCGTAGAAGGAGTGCAGTCAGAGGAGGTGAGTACCACTAAGGAAGGTCTGTGCCTCACCCCATGGCCAGATCCTAGGGTGTTGACCTCCACCCACTCCACCAGGTGATGTACTGCAGTGCGGAGTGTCGGCTGGCGGCCGCCGAGCAGTACCATCAGGTCCTGTGCCCAGGGCCTTCCCAGGACGACCCCCTGCATCCTCTCAATAAGCTACAGGAGGCCTGGAGGTGGGTAGCATTTCATCTCTTCTTCCCTTTATCCTCCCTCTCGACCTGCCTGCCCGCCTGAGATCAGCAGATGCAGTCATCTTTCTTAAACTGCCCTCCCCCAGATCTTTCCTCCAGTCTTAGGGTTAAACAGAAGTCACATCACCCAACCCCCTGCCTTCAGTGTGAGCCGCCAGTCCCACTACCCTCAGCATTTTACACACTCCCAGGAAGAGCCCCATTAAGCCCATGGGGCGGTAAAGGCCTGCCCTCATCCTTGCCAATGACATCTCTCTTTGGTTATAAATAGAGTTGATAGGAAGGATTCTCTGTAGTGATCAGACTGGGCTTCCCTGAACACAGCTACTGGGGAGGGGATTTCCAGGCCAAATCTTTTTCTTTCTCCCCAGGAGTGTTCACTACCCCCCCGAGACTGCAAGCATCATGTTGATGGCCCGGATGGTGGCCACAGTGAAGCAGGTAAGCCCACCCAGACCTCCCACGGAAGCCCCTTCTGGCCTCATGTGCCCCTTGGCCTCAGTCTCCTCCTCACCTCAAGTCCCTGGCTTGGATGCAGAGTTCCCTCTGCGCTTTCCAAAGGAGAGCTGCTTGCTGTGTAAACTCAGGAGCCGCTAACCATAAATCTGGCAGGAGACTCATCTTTCCTGCAGCCTCTGATCTAGGAGAGGACCTCCTGTGCAGCAACAGTTCACGCATTCAATTTACAGGTGCCACTTTCTCAGGATTGCCTCATATGTAAAGTGAGAGAAGCCACTCCAACCCATTCTGTTAGTATTGGAGCTCCACAACCCCATTCTCCTCTTTTTCCAAGTGTTGTTGAACTGGCCAGCCTGGCCCAGTTGGGGAGATGGTTGGGTGTGGGCAGGATGGGAAGGAAGTCCCCAGGCCAAGGAAGGGTCTACCTAGAATCTCATGTGTGATGGTGTTTCGCTGATGGCAGAGGCTTTAGAATCACAGTCTACTCTCCCGCCTGGGTATGAGGGACAGCAAGGAGATGGTTGTCCCTGAGTCCGTGCGTGCACACGCGTGCACCCCCCGGGCATATGTGAATGTGACCCTGAAGTATATTTGTTCCCTGCAGGCTAAGGATAAAGATCGTTGGATCAGGCTCTTTTCCCAGTTCTGTAATAAAACAGCCAATGAGGAGGAGGAGATTGTCCACAAACTCCTGGGGGACAAATTCAAGGTTAGTCTTCCCCCATGATCCCCTCATCCCAATAGCCTTGGATGTTCTGTGGCTACCTGAGGGGAGCTCCACATTTGGTCCTTTGCCAGCCACAGAGCCTGGAGCCAAAAATCTATTCAGAGAACCTATCTTCTTGCCACTATTTAACTTTGTGGCCTAACAGGGACCGAAAGTTGAGAAGTGGGGTGAACAGGAAGGAAGGGTCGGGTGCCCTGACATGGTAAGGCAGAATCTCATGATAGGATAGTGGTGAGTAAGTCAGTATAATGGAAAGTGGAGGGTCAGGGAGCAGGCGTGAAATAGCATTTTAGCTGCCAATGTGCTGAGTGCCCACTCCCACCCAAAGATTACACATTCTCACTGAGGACAGCAGACTTCCACGCAGGAGCTGCCCGAAGGTGCAGGCAGGGTTTCAAGGGCAGCTGGGGTGGGCCTTCCTGCATTTATTCTGAGGAGAGGAGGGGGTCGTCAAGCTTGTCTGGAGGCCAGGTCAGGGAGCCTGGAAGGTGGTCGCGAGGACAGTCATCTGAAGCCAGGTTGCCTCGGCCCTCCTGGAAAATAGGAATTTGGGGTTCCCCACTCTGGCTTGGAACAGGCCAACAGACTGCCAAGGTTGTGGCCTTCCTTTGCCTTCAGGGCAAGTTCATTCTACAGAGCTGGCCCCTTTTCTTTTCCTTACCTGGTCTTCTGAGCCCTGCCTGGGTGCTAGTGGGAAATCCCCAGGATACAGGTCTCTCCCTGCTTCCCCTAAACCAGGGCCAGCTGGAACTTCTGCGGAGACTCTTCACAGAGGCCCTTTATGAAGAGGCGCTCAGCCAGGTGAGCATGGGGAAGGTGGGACCAGTGACCTCCTAGTCATTCCAGCTCTCCAGGAGCAACCGGGTCAGCATCTCCTACTCAGAGAGTTAAGCCAAGACTGACTTGGTGTGAAGTTGGGATGGGATTGACTCACAGAAGACTTCCTGAACAGAGAGTTGTTTCAGGAGGAAAAGCGAGTGGCTGTAATCTGAGCACTCATTTTTCTTTCTCCCCACAGTGGTTCACACCAGATGGATTCCGGTCTCTCTTTGCTCTTGTTGGGACCAATGGCCAAGGAATTGGGACCAGGTTAGGAGAGAATGTTCCAAAGCTATTGCACTTGTCTGTCAGGGCTTGGGCGGGAGATTGACAGAGGAAGGTAGCCACACTTCCTTTCAAGATTAGGGTTTGATTCTGTGGCAGGAGAGCTGGACTGGATGCAGTGGTGGGAGTCAGAAAGACTGAGGTGGTAGTTTGCTCCTGGGAGCCTTGGTCTTTTGGGGAAGATGGGCCCCTGCCCTGGAGAAAGAAATGGGCTTAACCTGTCTGGAGGTGGAGAGCCCTGGGAGCTGGGCCTCCTTCTCTCCAACCATGGATGCCTGGGACCCCCAGCTCCCTGAGCCAGTGGGTCCATGCCTGTGACGCTCTGGAGTTGAAGCCTCAGGACCGAGAGCAGCTGGACGCCTTCATTGACCAGCTGTACAAGGACATCGAGGCAGGTTGGTGAGATGGAGCCTTAGTCTCACCCAACCTTGAATGCCCCCCTAGCCAGACACACAGTCTTTCCCCGAGGGGGTTCTGAGCTAATGGTTGGGGAAGGTAATCCCTATGTGCCTATAGGAAGCTTTACATCTATCCACAGGACAAATAAGATAAGACATGACCCTGAGATCCATATAGAGTCTGGATGCTGGGGGAGGGGGGTGCTGGACAAGTAAGGTGATGTCATTTATAGAAAAGCAAGGTTTATGCCTCCTGGAAGCAAGTTTAGATGAAATGGTAGCAACTGGGTGGCAAGACAGTGGAACCAGTGCCTATCCTTGTAAGTCTAGTTTTCTTTTTCCACCTGTAAAATGGATAGAATAACATCTACAATGTTACTGTCTTACAGCAACTGGAGAGTTTCTTAACTGTGAAGGATCTGGCCTCTTTGTGCTTCAGAGCTGCTGTGAGTCCCGGCATTGAGGAGGGGTACATCTCTCTCAGCCCCTTTTAGGCTCGTGGGGAAGAGTCTGGGAGCAGGATTAGGTCTGGGCTTCCTTGGGGATTCTCCCGGGACTTTTTGTTGCATCAGTTTTTCATTCATTCATTCATTCATTCATTCATTCATTGGATTGCTTGTGCCTTAACATATGTTTATATATAAAACCTTCCAGTGGGCCAGGTCCTGTGCTAAGGCAGGACGCAGAGCTCTGTTCCTTGCAAAGAGAAGCATTGGCCTTGCACAACCACTGCCATCAGGCTCCTGGGAAGAGGGAGTTTAGGCTAGAAGGCTGGTCTCATCAGCACCTAACAGGGAGGAGCAGAGCCAATCACACAACTGTCTTTTCCAGATCTCAGCCTCCCCACTCTGGTTTCCTCACTGTCAGCCCTCCCAATGTCTGGGGCATGCTACCCCTCCCAAACTAGGCTCGCAGGGGGACTGGCTCAGCTGTTACCAGACATCCAGTTGCCGACTGAGTTAAGTGTCTGGCATGGGGTCCCTTTCACGGCCCTGTCCTTCCCTTTGTGGGACACTAGGAACACAATTGAGAACAAGTTGCCCAGTGCTGAGGACAGCAAGGGCAGTGATGGCAGGTGGGAGGGGGTGGCAAGAGGAAGTACATTTGTGCCTGTGCTCTGTGGTCTTTAGGAAAGAGCACTGGACAGAGGGAGTCAGGAAATTTGGGTTCCAGGACCTATGTAGCCCTAGCAAGGATCAGAAAACAAGGAAGGATGGGACCCAGTGCTTTGCAAGTTGAGGCTGTTATTTTTATTAGTCAGCAGTCCTTATTTCTTGCCTCTTGTGACCCAGGTAACCACAGCTGTGTCCCCAATGCAGAGACCTCCTTCCCAGAAAACAACTTCCTTTTGCATGTCACGGCCTTGGAGGATATCAAGCCAGGAGAGGTGAGAGGGCTAGGAGCTGTGGGGGGTGGGCCTTGTAAGTTCTCTCCAGGGATTGGAAGCAACAGTGGCTAGAGCCCCAAGTTCAGGCTGTTCAGCTGATCCCCACATGACCCAGGGCAGGAGTCTTTTTACCCATGGTTATGCTCAAACCCACAGTACCCCCAATTCTTCAAAAAAATAACCAGAAAACCTCAGAGCAGTGATTCAGAGACAAGTGTATGCCCAGATTCTTGTCCCCAGCCACCTTTTGATCAACAAATCCACAGCTTCCAAGAAAACAAGAGATGGCTCTTCGTCGCGTGGGCTATGGGTGCATGTGTGGGTTTGGGGTTTGGAGTCCTGGCTGTTAGCACAGTGCGCAGAGCCTGGTTGAATCTTCTTCCAGAGCTAGTAGCACCATGTCAAGATAACCTCTGACAATGGCCACAGACCTTAGCCATTGGCTGCCTATAGTCGTGGCCTGAGGCTAACCACTGTCCCCTCTCTGTCTCAGACACAGGTTGTTTGAGCTTCTTGGTGGCCTTCTGAGAGCACAGGGAAGTGAATGAGGGCCTAGCTCCTGGGAGATGGGACAGTGGTTGGGGAGGCCCTGATCCCATCTAAGAGACAGCACAGACTGTCAGACTCCACCTCTTCTCTGCCCTCCAGGAAATCTGTATCAGCTACTTAGACTGCTGTCAGCGGGAGCGCAGCCGCCACAGCCGCCACAAGATCCTCAGGTGCCAGCTGGGATGTGGTGGGTGGCTGGGCTCTGGGAGGCTCCATCCTGGTTACTGCCTGACTTCACCCTCACCACCATCCCCCATCTCCTGCAGGGAGAACTATCTGTTTGTCTGTTCCTGCCCCAAATGCCTGGCAGAGGCTGATGAACCCAACGTGACCTCGGAGGAGGAGGAGGATGAAGAGGAGGAAGGAGAGCCAGAGGATGCAGAGCTGGGGGATGAGATGACCGATGTGTGATGTCACCCTGCCTGGAAGGGGCCTGCCCCAGACCCTGCAGGAAAAGGGGGACTTCCTCCAGAGAGGAGGCTTGGAAGGAACTCCCCCACTCCCGTTGCCTGCTTCCCCCCCTCCATTCCAGCTCTGTTTCTGCCAGAGAGTAGTACAGAAGCTGGACCTTAGGCACGCCACCCCCCACTAGACCTCATGCCCTGGACACTGCTGCTGAGTGGCTCAGGCTCTGCGTGGTCACTGAGCCTCTCAGTGCTGCCCCCTCAAAACACACACACACTGAGGTATCCACTCCAGTCGGCGAGCAACTCCAACAGAGGTCAGAAACAGTGTTTCTTCCACTTGGCCCCATGGCCATGCTTCCCTGTCCACCTGAGGCTTCACCGCTTTCTACCTACTACAGACGGGGGTAACAAGAGATCGGCCTGACGGCACTGAAGAAGAAAGGGGAGTGGTGAGATGCCTTCACCTTCTTCCCCACTCCCACCTTTCTGGCTGCTAAGGCAACTGCCTCCTGCTGGCACAGCTAGGAGAGGCAGGAAGGAGCAACTGGGCCTCCAGAGCACCTTCCCTAAGGCTCTGTGCTGGGAACACTGAACCAGGGGGATACCTTCCTCTCCCCACCCCCACTATTTGGACATCCAAGAGAGTGGAGAGTATAACCCCTTCCCCAGATTCCAGAATCTCTGTACCTTGTGCCTTGCCTCTCAGGCCCTGGCACAGTAGCTGGCCACGTGGGGTGTGTAAGAGGCCTCTGCCTCTCTCAAGAGGAGTATGTGGGGAGATCACCCCTTCCTCACACTCCTTTCCCACTGAGGACTCTAGCAGCATGGCTGAGACTGAGTGATGACAGGCCTGTGCTCCTTAATTTCAGATGCTCAAGAGGCTTCCCTGGGATCAGTTTAACATGGGTCAGTGAGGAGCTCTCCCGGCCTCAATCTCCATCGTTAGGGTCTCCACAGAGGAACACTGAAGTCTTCCAGAAAACTACAGGAGCTAGGCTAGATATTCTGAGATAAGCCCTGTCTGTGTCACCCGCCCCTCCACCCCCAGATTAGTACTACCCCTCACTCTTGGGTTGGATGCTGTGGGAACTATAGCCTATCACTTGCGATTTCTTTGCCTACTTTCCCTGGGCGGGGGCTGCCACAACCACCTGCTGAGGGATCTCTGAGAGGGCAGGTGCCCACCCCATAGGCTCTATCCTATATCATGAGCCAGGTGGAGCTCACCTGTCTGGCCTATTGGGTTCTTCACAGCAGCCAGCACCCCTCATGCCCCCACCTGCCCACTGTTCTCAATAAAGTGTGAGTGGTGACAGGCCTCTGCAGGAATGCTTTGTGTAGAATGACTTGACAAGCTGTCTGAGGCATGCAGTAATCACATAGGTGGCACAGAGGCACATAGGTTTAGACCAGGCAATGGCAGGAGATGGGAGCTGCAGCCCCCCAGCAGGCTCCTCCCTGGTCACATCTACAATGCTGTGCAAAGGTTTCTAAACGCCAAGAGCAAGGACCTCCTCTGAGGTCCAGAGTGGGTCCCCAGGACCAGGCTATCAGAGGAGTCTTCTCAGGGAACTGAACTACAGCTTCCTGAGTTCTTGAGCAGGAGGTAGAGTGTGCTGGGATCCAAGATTAGCAGCCTAAGCACTGGTTCTAAAGGACCTTGAGTGAGTCATTTACCCTCTGTGAGCCTCAGTTTCCTCCCTTCAAAGCAGGGGCATGGGACCAGATGAGAGAGTGAAGGCCCCTCCCACCCCTGTATGCTCTTATTCTAGGACACAGTTGCAACCCTGATGAGAGGCTTTATTGCTAAAAAGTCAGTGAGGGTTTATTAATTCCTCAAACACCACTCCAGCAGCTGCTGTGAAGTACACTGAAGAGACCCTGGGAAGGGGAGGCGAGAGCCAGGTGGGATGTGACAGGTCACAGATGGCTCTCAGGCCACCTACCTTTAGCCCCTGTGTTCCAGATTCTAGTCCAGAAGCTCTGGGGCCTGGCTCTTGTCTATTCCCATAGCATGAGACATTTGGGGACCCCGAGGAAGGGAAGGCCAGTGACACAGCTTTTCTTAGCATAGCCAAGGCCAAAGCCTTTTTCCCCTACCCGGCTCCACCTGTCCTCAAATGCTATCCCCAAATCCCAAATAGCAGAATTCCTGGATTTCCCCTTCCCAGCCCAGAGTTGTTTATGGCTGGTGTGTGGGACCAACTCTTCTACCAGAAGGTCCAGGGCGGTTGCAGCAGCTCAAAGGTGGGGATGCTGGTGACATTGACTGGGATGGAAATGATGGCCCATGGCAGCCCATGCTGTTCCAGGGAACGGCGGATCATGTAGCTGGGAGGGCATGAAGAAAGGTGGCGATGGTCACTTTCTCAGCACCCCATCATGCCCCATTGTCCCCATCACTCTGGGAGTTCCAGAGCCCAAGGACTTGGCCCTTCAACTGGGGCCCTCCAACATTTTTGGCCCAAGGACTCGGCCCTCCAACAGAGGCTTGTGGGAAGGGACTGGTGATTGCCCTTGACCTCCCCAAGTCATGGCACCCAGCCTGGTGCTGACACAGCCAGAGACAAGGAGCCCTCACCCATCTCGGCCGAGCAGGAAGAGGGCAGGGATGTCAGCTGTGCGCTGGGTACTGTCCTGGATCATCTCCACGTAGAAGCTGTCATTGTCAACTGCGTTGTCAGAGATGATCACTGCCCGCCCGCCGTGCTCCTGCACCACCCGTGTCTTGGAGAGGAAGGAGCAGCCCCTGGAAGAGGTGGTGATGAGACCAAAGGAAAGGCAGGGTCCTAGCTACCCCTCCTCCAGACTGTCACACCAGAAGGATGAGAGAAGGACTGTGGAAAATTTTTTGTAAAGGCTCATACGTAAATGGCCAAAAGGCATGGGTAATCTTAAGACATCTCTTAAAGACCATTAAAAACATGAATTATTTAAGAACCGCTATTTCAAAGCACCACTCCCAACACTGATCTCAGAATCTAACCTACACCTGGCCTCCTCTTGTGCCTGTGTCTGTCCGCTCCTTACCCTCTCTCCACCAGAGCGATCTGGTCCTGGATGAAGAAACCGTTGCTGAGTTCTCCACAGGCCTCTGAAGGTTCCGCAGGGACAAGATGAATCTGCTCATACCTTGTGTGCTGAAAGACATTTAGACAGGTCAGAGCGTGAGGAGACATGCCTGTTGTAGGACCAGGCTGACCATCCCATTCTATCGGTTCCTCACAAAGTTGAAGGAAACATGGAGTGGTTTCTGTGTGCTGGGCACTGGAGTATTTTTACTAAATTCTCACAAAGGCTTATCTAGTTGTCCTACTCCACGGTGCCTTTTCATGAGATATGTAGGGGAGTTGGTAGGATCCAGAAAGGGGAAGTAATTTGCCGTAAGCCACATAGTGCAGAGACAGCTAGCAGAGCCCTTGGTTTTTCACTATTTCATGTCCCCAGAGAAGACAGCTTCTCCCTGTCTGGTGCCCAAGTCTGTATTACACCCCGGGGAATAGCTAGCTGGAAGCCCTTCCCTCCTGCACAGCAGCCCCTGGAGGGCAGGCCTGGATTGTGCACCCTTCCCTGTCCTAGCAGTCAGGTATTGGTTGAAGGGATGAGACGGTCACCTTGACTTAGTGGGGTGGAGACAGGAGCAGAGACAAAAGGGTCTCCCTGAACTTACAAAGATACCACCAAAGTCCTTGGCAGGTGTGGCCGTGAAGATGTATCGAATGTCTCCAGGACTCAGCACTTGGAAGTACAAATAATCATGGATGCGTAAGCCTGAAAGATAGAGTACAGGTAAGAAACTTCCAGGGAACAAGCTGGTTCAGGTTCAGGTCATGGAACACTTGTGTACAACTGCGCTGGCTATAATCTGGGCTCAGGGACCCAGATTCAGCCAAGTGAGTCCTCCAGGTGGGTGAGATAGATGATCTCTGTCCTGGGGAGGATAGAACTGATGCAGATAGTGTTAGTAACCCCAGAGATAACAGCTGCTGCTGCTGCACTGATGAGCCAGGAAGAGTGAGAGCTCTTGTGTTCCGAGGATCTATCCCTCTTTGTTCTTTTTTTTTTTTTTTTAATTTTTTTTTAACGTTTATTTATTTTTGAGACAGAGAGAGATAGAGCATGAATGGGGGAGGGGCAGAGAGAGAGGGAGACACAGAATCGGAAGCAGGCTCTAGGCTCTGAGCCATCAGCCCAGAGCCTGACGCGGGGCTCGAACTCATGGACCGCGAGATCGTGACCCGGGCTGAAGTCGGACGCTCAACCGACTGAGCCACCCAGGCGCCCCTATCCCTCTTTGTTCTGAAGTGGACCTGAGAGTTTCAAGGTGGCGATGTGGTAGCCTAGGTATAAAACAATTTGTACTAAAACTTAAAAGTTGACTCTGGTCCCATTGCCATCCTCTTAGTCCAGCCACTATCATTTCTTGTCCTGACTGGTCCAGCTTCTTAATTGGTTTATCTGCCTCCATTCTTGCTCTCTACCATCCATTCCCCAAACAACAGCCAGGGGTCTTCTTGAAATATCTTATAGCAAATATGATCAAGTCACCACTCTTATGGCTTCAGTACCCTTCAACGACTACCCTTTGCAGGGTCCTGTTCCATCTGCCCTTGGCTACTACTACAACCTTATCTACTCCTTTCTGGCCTCCTTTCAATTTCTTCACCTCTGTGTCTTCTTGCAACTGTTCCCTCTATCTGGAGCCTTCCTACCCTTGCCCCCAACCCAGCTCTACCTCTTCACCTGGCTCACTTCTGCTCTTTGGTTAGGGCATAGCTTAAATGTCACTTTCTAGAGAAACCCCTCTGCCCTATCACTGCCCTTTCCCTATGCCCATTCAAAATGTACTTTTTCTCCATTGACACTTTCAACATAATTTGTAATTATACACTATTCAGAATTGTTTAATGTCTGTCTCTTCCACTAAGGCAAAACCCACAGTTTTGTAGCTTAGTTCAATGCTGTATCCACATTATGTAACAGTGGCTAGGATATGTGGGTGCTCAATAAAGGTTGTTGAAGGAGTGAACAACTATTTTCAGCTCAGTCGCACTGAGGGAGAGAATTTCCAGAACAACCAGATTTTTCTGGGGTGTGGGATCCTCTCTACAGCACTAAAGTTTGATGTGTTGCCTGGACTTGAATCCTTGGTTGCCTTAGCCCAGAGAGATAGAGGAATGTGGAAGTGTGGAAGCTGGTCAAATAGTCAACAAACTATGAACCCACTACTGTGTGTCAGGGGGTTAGGACTGATTGTGGCTTTAGCTGTCCTCTACTGCCCAAATCACAGAGACCAGATAGAGTTCCATTGGCTTGGCATTGGGCTTTACAGCCTTTCATCCTGAGGGTGGGGACTTCCCATGAGATACAGATATATTTCCAATGAGCCTTCTTTAACACTAAACCCCTCCTCCTTACCACACACATCTTGCCTGGCCTTTGCATCTGCTGATCTGTGTAAATCAAGTGTGGTATATGTATGTGCTCACGTAGTGTATGAGTGTATATACTTATGTGCTCCTTTAGGTGCAAACAGGTTGTGTGTGTACGTGTGTGCTTGTACGTGGGGGCCCACGTGTAAGAATGTGTGTTCCTGTATATGTATGTGAGGGCTCACATACTATCTCCAGCTTGGAATATCTCTAACTGTCCCTTGTTCCTTCTCCTGGTCGCCCCTTCAGCCATCTGGGCCGGCACTACTGGGGGCGTGGAGAGGAGTCTTGCTTCGACGTGGGGAGCTGAGGACTCAGAACCCAGCCTCAGGCCGCGCCCTGCTCACGTCCCTGGGGGCCAGCACCCACCACTCCAGTCGCCCGTCCCTAGACCTGCCCTGCCTCGAACTCGCGGGGTCCCAAGGTGACCCGTGACTCCCGGCCCGAGACGCGAGCAAGCTAGACGGCCAGCCCCGCCCCGCAGCCCCGCCCGTTGCCGCTCACCGTGGGCCGCGACGTATGCGGGGAGCCAGAGCACGAGACAACACCAGCCCGCGGCGCCGGGGACCATCTCCAGGGCCCGGCCCGGCGCCGCGCTTCTTCCAGCCGCCCCACCGTGCTAGCTCGCTGGACTTCAGCCTGACAGCTGCTCCGGCCTCCCGCCCCCAGACCCGCTCTTGCCGCTGGTTGGCGGACAGGAACGAGGCCGACGGCTGATTGGCTCTGATGCCTGTTCCTGTAGCTACACTTTCCGCCTCTGCGCCTTAGCCCACTTCCTATTGGTCGAGAGAAGTGGGGCCTAGGACTGATTGGTCTAAACTCTTAACAGCAACTGCCACCCCTCCCAACCCGCTCCCCAGCGTTTCTTAGTTTGGATTCGACTGCAGGATTGCGCGGGCTGGCGGGCGGGCGGGGAGGAAAGAGCACTGGAGGTGGGCGCCCCGCTGGACTCACTTCAGCCCAGGAAAGTCGTGGCCGTCAGCTTTGCGGTCTTGGCTGGATCCTCCCTGCGGCCGCCTCGCAAGATGACGATTTGCGTCTCCCAGCTGTGCTTTCCTCCTCCTCACCTCCCTCCTTGGGAAGGCATTCGTCTAGCGCCCAGGTGGTCTCCCGCGACCTCCCCTCCGCTCGTCCTCTGACAAGTTCCACCAGCGCTTACGCGCTGGGGTCGCGGCTTGATGATCCCCACCCTCGAGGAGGCTCTGGTCAGTGAAGAGCCAGAAAACGGGATTTGGGGCCAGGTGCCTGGTGCCCACGCCTGCTTCTCTACCATTTAGTGTACAACTGTGACCGTGGACACCTTTCATAACTTCTCAGCTTCAGTTCCTTCATCTAAAAAATAGACATAACAGTACCAACATCACAGGATTGGAAGGGCTTATGAGATCTCTCACCAGGTGCTTATTTGCTTATTTACCATAAGCCTGTCCCATAGCGTTCAATAAATGTGCTTACTGTGTTCCTTGGTCTGGCTTTCGGAGGTGGGGGAAGGAATGAGGGTTTAGTGGGTAATGCGAGCCGAGCAAGGAGTCTACATACTCAAAGAGAAATGCATAACCACAATCCTGCGACCCTTCGGTAACCAACGCCTCTCCCCCCCCGAGGCCCAGCCTCTGGCCTTTCTAGCCGTACTGACTCTGTGGTAGCAAACCATAGAGTAGCGGAAGTGGCCCGTCCCCTTCCTCTCCCGAGCCAACGGCTCGGAGAAGCTTCTGGGGATTTCTCTGGCGCGGGGGATTGTGGGGTTGCTGGGCGGCCCCGACGCGGAGAAGAGAGAAGGGGTAGCGGGCCACTAAACGAGCTTCCAAAATGATGGTGAGTGGCGTTTCGCCTATCTGTCGCCATCCGCTGCCATCTGGCCCCTGGGTGGCACCGCCCGGCCGGGGTCAGTTCCATAGAGCCCTCCGCTGCCTACTAACTCTGTCTTTGCCCCCACCCCTTGTCTGTGGGCGACCCCGGCTCTCCGCGGCCTGTTTCGGCCGGAGCACGGAGCATGGGCCCTGGGCGAGGACTTCGTGGGGCTGGAGGGAAGGTTCTGGTGTGGCCGACTGGGGACTACAAGTCCCAAGCTGCTTCGGGGCCGCAAGCCGGCTGAGGGGACCCGGTTTTTGGAGCCCCCCGCAATTGTAACCTGTGTTAAATGAGTCCCGACTTGAGCGTGCATACGCGGTCGGCGGGCCGACTGGGAAGCACTGGTACCTGGGGAAATGTAGGATGTAAAAACGTGTGCTTCCTAGAACAGGGCAGAGGCAGCGTGGGGACCTTGTGTTGGGCTGAGCGGAAGGGCTCAACTAGGGTTGCTTGCCGGTCGGTCAGCCCGCCTGCTGCCACATAAATGGAAACAGACTTGGTTTGTACTTTAACACTCGTTCATTGCTTAAGTAAACGCCTATTGAGCGCCTGCTGAATATACCGTACCCAGCTGGTTGTTGCGGGTACAGCTCCTCAGCCGGGAGAATGGAGAGGGCAGATGGGGACAGCACATCAGAGGTGGAAGGACCCGGGCTCTGACTCCAACCCTCTCTTGCCCTTCCGGATTTGGCATCGGGCTAGGCTTTTCTTAGTTGGCCATCTAACTCTGGGTTTCGTTTTCTTGAGTTGGGGGTCTTGATGAATCCTGCAGCCCCCCCCCCCCCGCCCCACTTCTGCATCATTTTTTTGTGCCATCTCAGTTGTAGATAACTTCCATGGATTCCCAAGCCTCCTGCTATCTCTTGAGTTGCTGTTGAACACGGCCAGCGTTTAAGAAGGTGTTTGAGGCAAAACGATGACTGGGATACTTACTGCTCCCTGTAGTGCACTTGGCAATTAACTCATTTCTATCAGTCAGAGGAAGTTCTCTGTTCTTTTCTGGGCTTCTGCTGCTTTTTCCTGTCCTGGTAGATGTCAAGCTGATACATATGAAGTGTTCTGTTAGGGAATGCCCTGTGAATCCAGTTGTACCCACAGAGAGAAGGAACCTAGGATTTATCAGTAGTTTCTCCCCTTTATACCTCCAGTACTGCCCTTTTTCAGTCCCTCTTCAGCATTACCTTTTTTGAAGTCGGGTTCATCTTCTGTGCAGAGTCAGCAGAGCCCTTGAGAGTAAGGGCTCTGGAGCCGCACTGAAGTGCCCAGCATCAATAAGCAATTGGCAAATGTTAGCTATTCTGCTAGGTAGTGGTTTGCTTCCTTTCCTCCCTGTAATCTATCTTGCTGACAAGGCTACCATAAGAGTTTTGGTTGGCATTGAAAGAACTGAGGATCAGAACCAAGGTTCTTCAGTCTGGTGATAAAACCCTTTACTGGGATGCTCCACCACACTTGGGTTTTTCCTGAACTGACCCCTGCTCTTTTTCCTTGTGGTATTAGCTGTTTATATTTCTCCTTTTGGAATGTGAGACTTCTGTAGGGCCTACAAAGCATAGGGAACAAAGGGACTGTGGGCAGCTGCTCCTTGCTTTGTATTTAAGAACTCTCTGTGGATTTGGTGTCACCACACTGCCAGTGCTTTTCCAAAAATTAGAAGCTGGTGCTATCTTAGTTCATAGTTTGAATGAAACATGTGCAAGTATATGTAAAGTTGAATTTTTAACACCATAAGCTGCTGTATATTGCTTTCTATGTGGCCAAATCTAGGCGCTCCACAAATTGAGATTCCTATAGTCCTTACCTTTGGGAAGGTCATGCTTTAAGATTGATGGTGATATAAAAATTACGCCAAGAGGAAGCAAAGAGGGAATTATGGGATCCTCTGTTCGGGGTGCCCCTATTGGCTGCTGTTGAGAAAATATGTTAGAAGAATTGGGGCTCTGGTGAATCACTTGCCTGTTGATGAGAAACTTTTTTTTTTTTAATGTCTTTATATATATATATGTGTGTACATATACATACACACGCATATGTATGTACACACATATGTATATATACGTGTATACATACGTGTGTGTGTGTGTGTGTATATATATATATATATATATTTTTTTTTTTTTTTTTTAAGTAAGTAAACTCTACAGCCAACATGGGGCTCAAACTCATGATCTCGAGATCAAGAGTCACATGCTCTACCAACCAAGCCAGCCAGGTGCCCCACGAAAGTGGTTTTGGCAGAAGGTACCAGGGTAGCTCTTGTAAATAGGGGTACAGTTTGGGGGGGGTGTTGAGAAAAAAATCTTTACATGCATTGATGTTAGCCTGTTGGAGAGGTGAAAATTTGTTGAAGGCAATAAGATGAACTTGAGATCCAAGTTAGTTTTTGTTTTGAAATGTAAGACTATCTGGGGCAAAGATGAAGCAAGGAAGCTTGGGGGCTGCCATGAGGCATAATTTAGCAGGACTAGGAGAAGGTGGGGACACCTTTTTCCTTACAAAAGGTGGAAGAGGCTTGAAAGAAGTTTGGCCAAAAAAGCCATTTCTTGCCTCCAGACCTGGGACACTGGTGAAAGGGAAGGAATTTTACCTCCAGCCCATGCCTGACCCCAGATTTAGGGGTTATCTGACAGGCATTCTTACTAAAGTTGTTTATTGTTTTTTTTTGTTTGTTTGTTTTGTTTTGGTTTTTTTTTAAGTTTAGTATTTTGAGAGAGAGAACATGCCTGTTAGCAGGGGAGGGGCAGAGAGAGAGAATCCCAAGCAGGCAGGCTCTGTGCTGTCAGAGTGGAGCCTGATGTGGGGCTTTATCTCACAAACTGTGAGATCATGACCTGAGTGAGCCAAAATCTAGAGTTGGACACTTAACCAACCAAGCCACCTAGGCATCCTGTCTCAGGTGTTTCTTAAAAAAAAAAAAGTTTGTTCATTAGAAAAAAATTAAAACAAAACATATAATACAAAGTGTCAGAACCCTCTTTACCTCCACTCTTACTCATTAGCATTCGATGCACATCTTTCCAGCCCCCTTTTATGCACTTACATATTACATCTTGCCTCCTGCTTTCTCTCTCTTTGTGTTTTATGTAGATAAATGTAAATCAGAACATGCCATTCGTGGGGCGCCTTGGGTGGCTTGGTTGGTTAAGTGTCCTATTCTTGGTTTTGGCTCAGGTCATGATCTCTCTGTATGTGAGGTGAATGCCCGCATCAGCACAGGGGCTCTTCGCTAACAGAGCTGAGCCTGCTTGGGAATCTCTCTCTCTCTTTCTCTGCCCCTACCCTGCTCACTCAGGCGCATGTGCTTCCGCTTTCTTTTCTGTCTCAAAATTAACATTAAAAAAAGAACATGCCATTCCTCTGCTAAAAGGTTTTCCAGGCCTTCCTTTTGTAGGAATAAAATCTACACTCCTTACCATGATCTACAATTGAGTATGCCATCTGGTTCTCACCTGCCTCTTCAGCCCTTTTCTGTCTACCCACTGCCCTCCTGCTACACTAGCCAGAGGAGTTGAACTTTTTCAGGAATTGGCCAGTGAATACGGAGTCAGCCTCATGGGTCACTAGACTTTCTGGTGTGTGAATCCCTGACTTCTTATTGTTGAGTTGACACAACCTTGTGCTTTCCTTTCCTGCTCAGATACCTGAAGCACCCACAGGGGTGGGCCTGGGCAGTGGCTTTCAAACTTGTTATGGCAATTTGTGGTAAGAAGTAAATTTTAACTTGCAGCCTAATAGCACACACATAGCATAACAAGTTTTAAAACAGTTTTTATCTTTACTGTTTTGTTTCACGCATACAAAATTAGTCACAAACACAGGGAAGACTGAGTCTGGTTTATGAGCTCATCTCTGAAGGCACAGGTTTTGATACAGACTCTAGTTTGCTAAGCTGAGGAATTACTGTCAGTGCTAATGGTCACTGGAGCAGAGGTAGCTAAGCAGGCCTTTACGCGGGTATCCCTGTCTTCCCAGAGTTTCTGCAGGTCTGCCAATTAAGCCCCTTTGGGGATAGTGATTGTTCTCAAGACTGGCATGCAGGGGCGCCTGGGTGGCTCAGTCGGTTAGGCGTCCGACTTCGGCGCAGGTCATGATCTTGCAGTTCGTGAGTTCAAGCCCCGCATCGGGCTCTGTGCTGACAGCTCAGAGCCTGGAGCCTGTTTCAGATTCTGTGTCTCCCTCCCTCTCTCTGACCCTCCCCCCGTTCATGTTCTGTCTCTCTCTGTCTCAAAAATAAATAAACAAAACAAAAAAAGACTGGCATGCAGAATAGAGAAAAACTTATGTGGGACATTTGGTTGGAGATTGGTCACAAGGAAGCTCTGTGGTACCAGCATGAGAATGGAAACACTGCTGTATGAATTAGACTTGTTTTGTGAGGCGGGACAACATGCTGCTTCCCTGCTCTCCAGCTGAGCGTCGTGGTAAAGCTGCCTGCCTGGGCATCTCCAGGACACCACCTGAAGCTGCTGGCGCCTCGTGTTTTGCATCAGTGCCCCATCAACTTCCCTAGGATTAAGCTGTAATGCAGATAAGTGGTTGCTTTGCCAGAGGGTGAACACTGGGCTTCTTCCTCCTGTGCTCTGACCTAATTCTTCAACACAGGGAATAGTGTCAGAAGTTGAAAAGGCTGTGCTCGTCCAGCCGAGCGCTGGAGAACACAGTATTTGATTTGTTCTTTTAGACCAAATCGTGCTTGCCATGACCATTTTCTAGCACGCCTGTAGGGTATGTTGTAGTCCTGGCAGTATCTCTGGATGTAGAGGCTGGTTAAGAAGTCTATGTGGTGGACAGTGGGAATATGGTTTTAAAGGCCTCCAGAGGGGTGCCTGGGTGGCTCAGTTGGTTGAGCGTCCGACTCTCGATTTCAGCTCAGGTCATGGTCCCAAGGCTGTGGGATCAAATCCTGAGTCAAGCTCTGCGCTGAGCGTGGAGCCTGCTCCTGCACTTGTGCGCGCATGTGCTTTCTCTGTCAAATAAAAAAATAACAAAAGGTCTCCAGGTATTTCTGTTATGAGAGAGATGAAAACATTTTTCTTTTCCCCTCCCTCCTTGAATTTCATTGTAGTAGATGATTATTAAAAGCAGTCAATTGCTTTCTTCTGTAGCCCACACCAGTTATCCTGTTGAAAGAGGGGACTGATAGCTCCCAAGGCATCCCCCAGCTTGTAAGTAACATCAGTGCCTGCCAGGTGATTGCAGAAGCTGTAAGAACCACCCTGGGCCCTCGTGGCATGGACAAGCTGATCGTAGACGGCCGAGGTAAGTCTGCAGGGTTCCTCAGGCCAGTGTGCAGAAGAGGAGACTCCTGGGGAGTGCTGGGGCTAGCAGAAGTTGGTATCAGAAATTCTACTGCTTTTAAGGTCTCTGAAGGATTGCTTGCTAGGAGATGGTTCCATTTCATACATTGTCCTGAATGCTGAACCCTACAGGGATATATGGAAGAAGTTGGGCTCAGGAACATGTTGCCTCATAGAGAGATGCAGCCTGGAAACATGAAAGAGAACTATCTAAGTTAACTTTGGTCATTCCCATTGTATCATATTACCAAGACAGAATTCCCCCTCGTGTTTTAGTATATTAACTGACGTGAGACAATAGTAGGCATCAGCTATGTTAAGAATATCTAAATGGTTTCTCATTCCCATTTAGTATTTTCTACATCCAGTCCAATGTATGCTAAATGCTGTTCAGAGAAAATCGGGAGCTCATGGTCTTCAGAAGTTTGTGATTTTAGGTGGCCCTTTGTGCACAGAGCTAAATCTATAAAAAGATCAGTTTATTTATGCCATGATCTCCTCTGTCCCATCCCAGTAAAGTGTGCTTGGGCTCCAAGTCCAACTGGAGAAAAGGTCTTTAAATTTTTACTTTGTGTTTGTTCCTTTTAAGGCAAAGCAACGATTTCTAATGATGGGGCCACAATTCTGAAACTCCTTGATGTTGTCCATCCTGCAGCAAAGACGTTAGTGGACATTGCCAAGTCCCAAGATGCTGAGGTGGGAAGATCAAGCATATGTGTTTAAGTGAAGGTTGAAACACATGCCTGCTTGCTCCTTTGCTCTTCTGTCTTAAAAGTTTTTTGATTATATATCTAAAGTTATGATGTCATAAGTAGTACGTGCTTATAAATTGTAAAGTATTTAGATGAAGTTAATCTTCTAAATTCATACTCTTGGGGCGCCTGGGTGGCTCAGTTGGTTAAGCATCCGACTTTGGCTCAGATCACGATCTCGCGGTTTGTGAGTTTGGGCCCCACGTTGGGCTCTGTGCTGACAGCTCGGGGTCTGCAGCCTGCTTTGAGTTCTGTGTCTCCCTCTCTCTCTGCCCCTCCCCTGCTCATACTCTGTCTCTCAAAAATAAATAAATGTTAAAAAAAATTTTTTTTTAATTCATACTCTTTTACTACATGTAGCTGAGATCTTAGAACCTACATGTAGCTGAGATCTTAGAACCAGGCTCCTTTCAGTTACCTGGTAAATAGTTTAAGCTCTCATGTGTTAGTCACCATTTAAGATGGGGCTGGAAACTTTAAGGTTTCCAGTTTATCTTTTTTTTTTTTTTTTAATATTGGTAAAATATAGATAACAAAATTTACCACTTCAGGTTTTTTTGTTTTGTTTTTTTTTAGTAGGCTTCACATCCAGCATGGAACCCAATGCAGGGCTTGAACTCACAACCCTGATACCAAGACCTGAGCTGAGATCAAGAGTCGGCTGCTTAATCTTCTGAGCCACCCAGGCGTCCCTCACTTTAGCCATTTTTAAGTGTACAATACTGTGGCATTGACCAGTCTATCTTTTAAAACATTTCTAACACTGGAGTCTTGATACTAAATGTTGACAGAAACAGATTTGCATTTTATAGTATTACAGATAGGTTCTGAAGTTATATAAAAAGGTGTATTAGGACCCAGTAGCCTACAAAACAGTATGGCTTATATGAAATTAAAGTGGGAAGAGTCTGAATTTGACCTGTTACTGACTAAAACCTTTCTGGCCAGGAATTTGGCAGCTTATACCCTTTACCGCAGTAACACTTTTAACCCCCTTTGAGAGTCCCTCACATTACACAATGGACATAAGTGAGCTGAACATAAATTTCTGCCAAATCAGAGGTAAACTAGTTTTAGTTCTTCTTCTCCCTGATTAAAAATAGGGTTTAGAGGGGCGCCTGGGTGGCGCAGTCGGTTAAGCGTCCGACTTCAGCCAGGTCACGATCTCGCGGTCTGTGAGTTCGAGCCCCGCGTCAGGCTCTGGGCTGATGGCTCGGAGCCTGGAGCCTGTTTCCGATTCTGTGTCTCCCTCTCTCTCTGCCCCTCCCCGTTCATGCTCTGTCTCTCTCTGTCCCAAAAAATAAATAAAAAACGTTGAAAAAAAAATTTAAAAAAAAAAAAAAATAGGGTTTAGAGGGGCGCCTGATTGGTTTAGTCGGTTAAGTGTCAGACTCTGGCTCAGGTCCTGATCTCACGGTTTGTGAGTTCGAGCCCCGCATCCGGCTCTATGCTAACAGCTCGGAGCCTGAAGCCTCCTTTGGATTCTGTGCCTCTCTCTCTCTGCCTCTCCCCAGTTCGCATTCTGTCTCCCTTTCTCAGAAATAAATAAAATGCTTAAATAAATAAATAAAGGGTTTAGATCCCATTGTGGAATATTACTACATTAGAAAGGTTAGCAGACTAGTGATCTGTCAATTCCAAACAGTATTTAAAATATAAAGGACTTTGGCTGGTCCTGGAAGGTTTGTTTTAGTAGGATTTGGCTGTAAATTATCTTTATGTAAACTCCTATAGTACTTTGTGCTCCTTGAAGAATATTTGTCTCATGCCTCTTGTTACCAGACACATAAGTATTGTATTATAAGCATGACTGGGATTGTCTTAATCATCATAGTGCCTGTATGTAATAAATAAATTGTTGGTTAGTCTGTGTATATGATTTCATATCCTGAAGAACTTTGCAAAATCAGCCCTCTTTGGAGAATGGGCCTGGCTGAGGAATTCATTTTGTAGCCCAGAGCCATTTGATGGGATGGATACCTAACTATCGTCACCTTCCTTGTACTCATTGCAATCACCTACGCTTCCAGAAAAAACATTTCACACCCATTTAAACAGTCCGTAGTTTAAATGGGTAGGTTGCCTAAAAATGGAGTCTCAGGCCTTATTCCTCACTGTGAGAAATGTGAATTTCCTGTCATCCTCTTCCAGGTCGGTGACGGCACCACCTCAGTGACCCTGCTGGCTGCAGAGTTTCTGAAGCAGGTGAAACCCTATGTGGAGGAAGGTTTGCACCCACAGATCATCATCCGAGCTTTCCGCACTGCCACCCAGTTGGTATGGGAATACTGGCTACCTTAGCCTTGTGTTTCTCAGGATAATACCTTTAGCGGAGTATAGAGAGAGGTAACAGGGTTCCCTGGACATTTTCTCAATTCTCCCTATGAATCTCTGTTCTGCCATCCAGTAGCTATTTGACTAGATATTTCCTTAATCTCTTTAAGCCTCAGGTTTCCTGACTGACTCAGTAAGTGAGAGGTTTTTTGTTTTATCTAAAGTTCCTCATGACACGTATCTTGAGACCCTGCTTTTATTGACCTTTGACCTTCATTGTGTGATCTTAGGCAAGTCGGTCCCTCTAGGCTTTCTTTACTTTCTCCCTTAAATATCTCTGGTTCAGGGTGGTAACATGAGATCACATATGAGAAGTGCTTTTGAAAAGATACTAAGTTTGGGGCACCTGGGTGGCTCAGTCGGTTGGGCGGCCGACTTCGGCTCAGGTCATGATCTCGCGGTCTGTGAGTTCGAGCCCCGCGTCGGGCTCTGTGCTGACAGCTCAGAGCCTGGAGCCTGTTTCAGATTCTGTCTCCCTCTCTCTGACCGTCCCCTGTTCATGCTCTGTCTCTCCCTGTCTCAAAAATAAATAAAACTTAAAAAAAAGAAAAGATACTAAGTTTAACATACAGATATGTATGCCATACATAAGGTGTCTAATAATATATAAAGTGCTAGCAGTTGTCATGAGTGTTTTTCTTTTTCTTTTTTTTTTTTTTAATTTTTTTTTTTAACGTTTTTTAATTTTATTTTTGAGACAGAGAGAGACAGAGCATGAACGGGGGAGGGTCAGAGAGAGGGAGACACAGAATCTGAAACAGGCTCCAGGCTCTGAGCTGTCAGCACAGAGCCCGACACGGGGCTCGAACTCACGGACCGCGAGATCATGACCTGAGCCGAAGTCGGATACTTAACCGACCGAGCCACCCAGGCGCCCCGATGAGTGTTTTTCTTAAGCCAGAAGGTTTGGCCCAATCAAGTGTCCTAGCTTGTTTCCACTCATCTGTTTTAGTGTTCCTTGCATATTCAGAATTAAGTCTTGGAAATACCCTGATGATTCTTCAGAACTATACCTACTGTATATTTGTCACTGGGAGTTTTCTAAACCATAGAGCTGTGTGTTTCCGGGCAGCACCAAGACTCAGAAGTGTGTTTCAGCTGCAGAGTGGAAATGCTTACAATTTGGGAGTAAACAGATTGGAGAGTGGCAAGAGAGACTGGGACCCACCTCTCCAGTTTGCCTTTGGCACCAGGGACTCACTCGGCTTCTGTTCTTGGCAGGCAGTTAACAAGATCAAAGAGATTGCTGTGACGGTGAAGAAGGAAGACAAAGTGTAAGTTTGCAGTGGGCTTTGTCAGAGTCTTGACTTTTTGTGGCCAAATTGGATGTAGAAGCGTGTTGCCACCCTATATGGGCCTGGGGCTATTTGGCTCTTGCTAGACCCTTGGCTGTGCCCCAGCTCACAGCACAAAAGAGGCTGTAGACTGTAATTTTAAAGCTGTCACATACGAGGTCTTTGACCGCAGTCACCATCTGTCAATGATAATTTGCCCTAAAGATTGTACAAGATGAAGTTGATGTGGGCTGAGTTTAGAGGCTAGAACAGAAGCCCCCTACACATTGCAATAGACTCAGACAAGGGGCTTTCCAGACCTGACACAAGCCCCACCTATCCTTGTGTCCCAGGGAGCAGAGGAAGCTGCTGGAGAAGTGTGCCATGACCGCTCTGAGCTCCAAGCTGATTTCCCAGCAGAAAGCCTTCTTCGCTAAGATGGTGGTGGATGCGGTGATGATGCTCGATGATCTGTTGCAGCTTAAAATGATTGGAATCAAAAAGGTGCAGGGTGGTGCCCTAGAGGTAAGCCTGCTACAGCCTCCCTGGGAGGCTTCTGCTTTCATATTGACCCTTCACATAGGTTGGTACAGGAGATGAACACATGTTACAGGAATAGAATGCGTGTTGAGCTAGAAGTCAGACTGGAGTTGTATTCCCCATACTGTCACTGCAGGCTGTGACTGTAGATATATTTTGTAATTTCTGTGGACCTATATTTACTTGTCAGCAGAACAGCAGATCTAACTAGTTGACTGTTAGAATCTTAGTGTAATGTGGGAGGGGATGGGACTAGCTCCATCTAATAAATTACCTATGACCCTCTCAGTTAATAAGCCTGAGAAGTACTTCTCAGTCCATTCTCCAAGTGACATGCCCAAGCTCTCCCTTCTTTTATTCATTTATTTTGGATAGATGATACATAGTTCTAAACGTAAAAAGAATCCTAAAGGAAAAAAGTAAACGTCCCATTCACCACTCCTGCCCCAGATACAACCACTAATAAGTGAGTGAGTGTGTGTGTGTGTGTGTGTGTGTGTGTGTGTGTGTGTGTGAGAGCAGGTGCCTCCAGAATTGTTTTATGCATCTGTAAATACATATGTAAATACTGCTTTCCTAAACACAAGTGCTTATTTATAATACATAGTGTTCTATAACTCACTTTTGTCCGTTTAACAACTTAATTTTTTTAATGTTTATTTAAGACAGAGGATAAGCAGTGGAGGGCCAGAGAGAGAGACACACACAAAATCTGAAACAGGCTCCAGGCTCTGAGCTGACAGCACAGAGCCCACATGGGGCTCAAACTCGTGAACCATGAGATCATGACCTTAGCCAATATTGGACACTCAGCTGACAGAGCCACCCAGGCGCCACTAACAACTTATTTTAGAATTTGATCCATATCAGCATGTGGGGCTTTTAATTCATTGCTGTCCAATGGAACTTCCTGTCACGGTAGAACTGTTACATGTCTGTGCTGTCCATTTTATGGCAGCCACTGGCCATGTGTGGCTACCAAGCACTTGAAATGCAGTTAATACAACTGAAGAACTAAATTTTTAATTTAATTTTTATTTATTTAAATTTAAATAGCAACGGGGCGCCTGGGTGGCGCAGTCGGTTAAGAGTCCGACTTCAGCCAGGTCACGATCTCACGGTCCGTGAGTTCGAGCCCCGCGTCAGGCTCTGGGCTGATGGCTCGGAGCCTGGAGCCTGTTTCCGATTCTGTGTCTCCCTCTCTCTCTGCCCCTCCCCCGTTCATGCTCTGTTTCTCTCTGTCCCAAAAAAAAAAAAAAAAAAAAAAAACGTTGAAAAAATAAATTTAAATAGCAACATGTGGTTCATGGCTAGTGCATTGCACAACCTAACTGTAACTTGTTCTTTTTTTAACACAGTAGTATCTGTCTGGAAGCATCCTGTTGGTATCTCTATGCTGCTTTGGCCTTTCTCCACTCTGGCCTGCCCTACTTCTTAATTTTCTCTATCTTGGTGACCCAGCTTGAAGGGATTTGGATGGGGCGAGACCTGCTTCAAATATTATAGCCTGGCGTGGCCCTTCACTTTTCTGTTCTTTGACTTTTACCCTTCTGAGTTGCACTCCCACTCTGTTGTCCTTCCTCCTGTCATGGCACATGTCAGTGGACTCAGGTTCTCTTTCTGTAATAAAACTTGTGAGGAATTTGGAGGTCATCTGAGTTACTTCCCTGTCTTTGGCCCCAGGTACCAGTGCTTTCTTGGCCCATCATGGCTTACTGACTTTGTCTTTACCCACTACTTTGGTAGCAGTCATCCATCTTCTCCTGGGCCTTCCTATTTCCCTGGACTCTTGAGATTAGATTGGCCAATTCACTCAACTAGGGATCAAAAATAATAATTTGGTGGGGGCGCCTGGGTGGCTGAGTTGGTTAAGCATCCGACTTCGGCTCAGGTCATAATCTTGAGGTTCATGAGTTCAAGCCCTGCATCGGGCTCTGTGCTGACAGCTCAGAGCCTGGAGCCTGGCTTCAGATTCTGTCTCTCTGTCTCTGTCTCTGTCTCTCTCTCTCTGCCCCTCTCTGCCCCTCTCCCACTTGCGCTCTCTGTTTCTCAAAAATGAATTAAAAAAAATTTTTTTTTAAATAACAATAATTTGGGATATCTAGGTGGCTCAGTCAGTAGAACATCTGACTCTTGATTTCAGTCAGGTCATGATCCCAGGGTCATCGGATCAAATCCCGTGTCAGGCTCTGCACTGAGCATGGAGGCTTTTTAACATTCTCTTGCACTCTGCCCCTTTCATTCACGCATGGGCTCGCGTGCGCTGTCTCTCCCACCCCCTTCCCTCTCCCTTTCTCTCATAAAATAAATAAAACTAATTTATCTAGTGAGAAGGCCAGAGAACATAGAGGTATTGAACGGAAATACCCTTTTTTATCGTGTGGGAAATGACTTGGTCATTTAGCAAGAAAGAGATCTGAGATTTGAACCCAGGTCTTTAGATAGTCCTAAAGTCAGTCCCAAGTGCAACATGCTTTCTTACTATGTATGCCCTGCTGTTAAATCCAACCCATGGGAAGCCACAATGGTGGCTTGGGAACTGTACAGGGAATTTCTGACTCTTAAGATCTTTTGGCTTCATCTCCTGGGAAGAGGAAGGACCTAGGATGCTGTACACAGGAGTATGTGTGTGCGCGTGCAGTAGGAGCGTGTGTAGGTGTGTCCAGTAGAAGACTGGGGGGTGAGTTGGGATTGAAGAGGCCTGTGCCTTATTCATAAATGCCTGGTTCCTTGCCTGGCACTGTCGGTAAATACATTCAGTGTTAGCCCTTGGCTCCTGCTTTGAAGGCCAGTCTTAGAAAATAGCCCAAACAGGCCTTTCCCATGCTTAGTCCCTGTAAGCTGAATGATTGATTTTCTTTATACTGAAGGGATAACCAAAATATGTTTTGTATTTTTCCTAGCTTTTATGAAAGTGGAAAGGCTTTGTTGTAACAGTGAAATAAAGACGTGGTTAACTCTTTCATGTTTGCAGAAATGGACACATGTTAGTCTAGCACAGCACTAGCTTGATTTCATTTCATGCCAGTAGTGACTGAACTGTTAACTGTTTGTTTTTTTAAACAGGAGTCCCAGCTAGTAGCCGGCGTCGCGTTCAAGAAGACTTTCTCTTACGCTGGGTTTGAAATGCAACCCAAAAAGTACAATAATCCAATGATTGCCCTTTTAAATGTTGAGCTTGAGCTGAAAGCTGAGAAAGATAATGCTGAAATCAGAGTCCACACAGTTGAGGTAGGCCCTACCAGCTGGCTAGAGGCATGGAGTTGTCAGCGTTCTGGGCCAAAGTCTTGGGTCTTTGTGGCTCTCTTGGGTCCAGCTGTTTCTCAGGCTCCTTATGAGCCCCATTCTCCTCTTGTCCCCCTGAATATGTTGATGTCCAAATACTAGGCCCACTTCTTTCCTCACTCTTCTCTCTGTGAGTAAAGAGACTTGGATAGGGACCTGAGGAGACTTGGATAGGGGAGACCTGCTGAAATATTCTCTGGCCCCAGGGAAGGGGCTGGCAGCTGCCCTCCACCCATACACTGAGCCCAGTGTTTTGATTCCTCTTACCTGGGCAGTTGAGGGCCCCTCACCTCCTATACTGGGTCCCACACTGTAGGGACAGGTGTGCTCCCATCACTGATAATACCAAGGCTATCTCGAGTAGCAGTGTCATCCAGCTATAAGTAGGTGCTGTTGGGTAATGTGTCGCCAAAACACAGTGGCCTCTGGAGGGAAGGGATCTTGTTATTGGGAACTCCATGGGTACAGCATCTTAGAGGAATCTACAACTCTGCGAAGCTAAACTATTTCTCACACCTTGGCATACCAGCTGTGGAGTAACTCCCAGTCCTGGGGTTTCTTTCTACTTTGGTGTCTGAAAGTTTTAGGTGATTCCTGATTTCTCATGTAGGGTTCTTGTTACTTGGACTGAGGAGAGGCTATTTTGTTTACCCTTTTTAATTCCCAAATACATCAGCACGTTTTATTTTGGGGAGTATATTTTAGCCTACCATATATGCTAATCTCCCCCCTGCCCTTCATGCCCCACCCCTCCCCAAGCATCCTTATCCTTTTCTGGGTCTCTCTTCAGGATTATCAGGCAATTGTTGATGCTGAGTGGAACATTCTCTATGACAAGTTAGAGAGGATCCATCACTCCGGAGCCAAAGTCGTCTTGTCCAAACTCCCCATCGGGGATGTGGCCACCCAGTACTTTGCCGACAGGGACATGTTCTGTGCTGGCCGTGTGCCAGAGGAGGATCTGAAGAGGACAATGATGGTAACTAAACATTCACAGACTGCTTCTTGGCTTTTGTGGTCCTGGAGGGGTTTTAATTTACTACGGGTATACTGGAGTGTTGGCCTGTGACTAGGCCTGTCTAAACCTTGTTTTTTTTTTTTTTTTTTTTTTTTTTTTGCCGTGAAGCACTCCAATCCCATGTGCATGTGCTCGGTGTAACCAGAGCAAGTCAGGAAATCTGATTGGTGAGGGAACCTAGCAGTGATGCTCTGATCAGCTAGATCAGTTCAAGTACTGATGTTTTCAGCCACATTTCTCCTTTTTCTTTTTGAGCATCTCCACAAGATATGTTAGGTCTAAAGCACTGATCCTAACTTTAGTTGTTGGGCCCAAGGCACACTAGTTTGGAGGCGTGGGTGTTGGGTGAAGTAAAAGGTCTCCATCTCCTTTTGACCAGGCCTGCTTGTCCTTCGTAGGTCTTTGTTCTGTTTTGTTTTCTCCTCTTTTAGGGAGGTAAGTGGGAGGTTGTCCAGTGCAGGGAGTCCTGGGCACTGTGGCAGGGTCTAGCATGGGAATTGGCTTTTGAGACTAGGTGGCAGGAAGCTCTCTTCTGGCTTCATGTGAAGGTGATCTGATCTCTTGTGCTTCTCAGGCCTGTGGAGGCTCCATCCAGACCAGTGTGAATGCTCTGTCAGCAGATGTGCTGGGCCGCTGCCAGGTCTTTGAAGAGACCCAGATTGGGGGCGAGAGGTAAGCAAGCCATAGGCCTGGGCTGCCTGCTGGCAGAGCTCATGAGACCTGCCTGGGTCTGGCCTTCTGCCATCTTTTGGGTGTGGTATACAACATGTGCCGCTCTTTTTTGAGGTCTCACCTTTTGGGACATAAAGAACTCAGATATAAAGTATTTCAGGAGAGCAGAAGATCAAGTTGGGTCTAAAGTCTGACTCTACAGTATCTTCTCCCCTAGGGTTACAGCCCCAGACCTTCCCCAAAACTCTTCAAGAGTAGGATTGGAAACCCTAGTGAGGAACAAAAGAGCAGCTGTTGAGTGTTGGGCGAACGTGGTGAGGTCATACACAACAGGTTGGCAGCAGAAAGAAGTTTACATGTATGATTTGATCCTGGGTGTAGGTATAATTTCTTCACTGGCTGCCCCAAGGCCAAGACTTGTACTATCATCCTCCGTGGTGGTGCTGAGCAGTTCATGGAGGAGACAGAGCGGTCCCTGCACGACGCCATCATGATTGTCAGGAGGGCCATCAAGGTACTAGACTGGGGGTTTCCTGGATCTTTGTGGTGATTTCTACCATATATAACTTATCCTTCCCTGGGTGGCCTGTTAGCCCTGATTGCCTCACAAATCATAGACAAACAGCTTCAGTCTCTCAAAATAGGTCATGCTGCCTTAAAGGCTAAGACTTGTTCTCGTAAACAAACAGTGGAGCTACTGTCCTTAGCCATCCCAGTGATTGCACCAATGCTCTCGAGGTCCAAAGTGACCTTGGAGATGGTCAGAAACCATAAGGTCCACCAGATGGAGGTTGGAATGTGCTAGATAAGAGCCACATCTAGGCTTCCTGGGGTTTGGGATGAGGGAGGAATGAGGAACTACTCCCTTTCTGTACTGGGAGGACCTTTTGACTAGCTGGTCCAACTCCGCTGTGGCTGGACCTTGAGCCAGGGGCCTGTTAGCATTAAGAGGTGGGTCTGGTCTCTGCAGAACGATTCAGTGGTGGCTGGTGGCGGGGCCATTGAGATGGAGCTCTCCAAGTACCTGCGGGATTACTCAAGGACCGTTCCAGGAAAACAGCAGCTGTTAATTGGGGCATATGCCAAGGCCTTGGAAATTATCCCACGCCAGCTGTGTGACAATGCTGGCTTTGATGCCACAAACATCCTCAACAAGCTGCGAGCTCGGCATGCCCAGGTGGGTCCGTCTCCTTGAGTCCAGGGATTGGGTGCATGGGGCTAAATTTTGAGTGTGTGCTATGCTTACTCAAGCTCCATAGAGTGTTCAGGCCCATGACAGGGCTGGAACTAAACCCAGTACCGACTCGACTGTGTCTCCTCTGAGGGCAGAGGGAAAGCCACAGTGCCAGGACTGGAGCCTCCAGAGTTTCTTCAGTGCTTCTACCAAGAGTATAATCATAGCTCCTTGTGGTGCCATCAAAGGAACCAGGGGCACCCTGCAGCCTCCTTCCTGGAAGCACACGCTGAGCACGTTACTGGGTTTCCCAGTGGTGGCGAGGCATGCCAGAGCCCTGCTGCTGGGCAGTCCAGCCATGGTGCTACCATCTCTTAAGTTGTGATCTCTGTGAGAACTTAAATGTGTTCGTTTGCTATTTAGCAAACATTTGTTTAGAGATATTTGTTAAGTGCTCAGTACTGTGACAGCAGCGCTCCGTGACCTTGCTTCTGCCTTTGTTAGGATTTTAAGAGAGTCCCTTCACTTCTTTGCATCTCCATTCCCTCATCCGAAGTGGGGACTGGTGGAAGCAGCGAGATAAGGGATTGGAAAGTGTTCCTCTTGAGAACTGTGGTGTGATATACACAGTCCTCGGGTGACCTGAGGACTGGACCTCCCCAAAACACGGCACGTTGCCTAGAGGAGGGCCCAGAGCTCTTGTGTGAGCAGCATGTCTAGGGTTTGAAGGGGGTGGTCGTTGGGGGCACGAGTGGGAAGAGAAGACCTGCACTTTCAGGTTCTTTGTGTGATGCCAGACAGATGCCGTCTTTCTTAGGGAAATGCTGGCAAGTTCAGAGTATGAGGTTTCCTAACGACCTTGTCTTTGGGAGGATTTGCAAGAAGAAACTTGAGAGCAGTTCCTTATTAACCTCCCCTCCTCTCCTGCTCTTTCAGGGGGGCATGTGGTATGGAGTGGACATCAACAACGAGGACATTGCTGACAACTTTGAGGCCTTCGTGTGGGAGCCAGCTATGGTGCGCATCAATGCCCTGACCGCAGCCTCTGAGGCTGCCTGCCTTATCGTGTCGGTAGATGAAACCATCAAAAACCCTCGCTCAACGGTGGACGCTCCCCCAGCTGCGGGCCGGGGCCGGGGCCGGGGCCGCCCCCACTGAGAGGCACCCCGTCCCTCATGAGTGGCCGGCGGGCTGGCTGCAGGGTATGCTTACTCTCCCCGTCTTGGTTAGTTGGTATTACAAGGAAGGGGTCGTAATTGGCCCACTCTGTTCTCACTGAGGTTATTTAAATAAAGCTAAGACTTAGAATTCACTTTGCAAATTATTTGGGCACCGGACTTTTACTGATAAATGTCTTGACTCCAGCTCAGGATTTTACTTTCGTATGTACTCACCTGACAGACGGAAAAGTTTTCTTCTCTCCTATCGGACTGAGTCCTCAACAGCGTCTGGTTTTTAAGGCAGAGGGTCCACTCTGCCAGCAGAGAGCTCCACCTGAGGGGCCTCCGTCCAGAAGTTTCACTCGGAGCGCTCTCTTAGTCCCAGAAGTAGTTAGGAGATGTGGAGTCCCTTCCTTTTCTTCTGACGTCATCTTGTTTAGCCCTGGCCTTGCCAGGCAGTGCTCCAAGGACTTCTGTGGGTTTGAGTCAATGCATTCTATTACCTTGCTTGCTCCTTCCACTTGTATATTCTTTTTGGCTCAGTGTCCTGGTCTCTCTTACTCAAGATCTCTCGGAGGAATGTGTAAAGAGGCCACATTCCCTTTAAATTCTGTAGTGATTATCTTAAAAGTCCATTGAGGAGAGGTGGCTGAAGGAGCACCCACGTGGTCTTCTCTGTTTGACCACCAGTGGTCTTGGGGGTTCCTTTTGCTTTCTTCTGACCAATGGAGGTTTGCAGTGGCCACCACAGATCAACTAGAAACCAGCAGGGTTTGACTGCGTTCTCGTTTATACTAGTCCTCAGAGCTGGCCTGCAGCTAGCTGTAGTTAGTAACTGTTGAAGGTAGAGGTGAGTAACTATGTCACTTTGAGCCATGGAAGCTTTTGCTGCCTGCAACTGGGAGGTGATTAGAAAGAAAGTCTCTTGAGTCTGATCCCCTCTTGGTTAGATGGACTCAAAAGCAGGGATGGGGTGGTGATCAGGTCCCGACTGTGGAGTCTGACCTCCCTTCTTTTTTTTTTTTTTTTTTTTTTTTTTTTACCCCCCCCCCCCCATCCCTTCTAACTTGATAGTCTCTGGGTAAACTAATTTTTCTGAGCCTCAGCTGCTCTACCTTTGTTATGAACATAAAAGTAGCTGGCTCAGAGTTATGCTCATCTACCTGTTTGATGCTAGAGCCACTCACAATTTAAGCCTAAGCACCTGGTCTTTTTACTGGCTTTAAATCTTTCAAGACCTGAGTAATAATCAGTGGCGCGACTTCATTTTGCAAACTGGGGTAGTCGAGGCCAGTGACGGACAGTTTGGTCTCTCCCAGGCTAAAAGCCTTATTGGCTGGCTCTAACTTCCAGCAGAGGTGGCCAAGCCATTGAGGGACTGGACAGTGCCCACTGCTCCTTTCGTCCTTGTGCAGGGGTTGTCCTTAAAGATGGCGTCTCCCAGCTGAATCAGAAACGACACCCCAAGGTTTTTTGTCTGCATGCAGACGCTGAAAGAGTGAACTGGGACAGGGATGGATAGTGACCTGCATGGCTTTCAGCGACGTCTGCAGTCCTGACAGGTCTTCCTAATGCTTTATTCACTCTGTTGATGCCATTCAGGTCATCCAACCACTTCCTGCCTCAGTGCAGTTTAGCTGCAGAAAGGCTTGGTGACGCAGATGGACAAATATGGCCACCTACCATTTACTTCCCTGGCAGATATTCCAGTTTCACCACCTTTTTATTGGATACAAAGTCATAAATTCTCTGATGCCCATGTGAGTCCTTTTAAATACATACACTCAGGTACATTCGGCACAGGGCATCTGTGGATAATGTGGAGCAAAGTGCTGGGATGGTGATGCCTGGGTGGGGCAGAGAAGTGGGGCCAGGGAAGGCCCCCTGGGGGCTGGAGGTACAGGCACCACTTCAGAAACAAAACCAAAAAATGCTCTCCACCCCTCCACCTCATTTGCTGGGGGTGGGGGGAGCTACCCTCTCACGGCTCAGGCGCATTGCAGCCTGGCTGTGCGGGGAAGGCAGGCCCGGGGGCCACTTGTGGAGGTCCCCGCTAGCGGTGCCCACTAGAGCCAGGCCTACCGGTGCCAGTCATGAGGCAAGCCTAGGTCACCTCAGGCCTCTGCGCCTAAATGCAGGACCCCTGCTAGGGCAGGACTGAGGCCAGGAAGCCCGAGGCCAAGCCTCCTAGAGCCATGCCAGCAATGGCAGACAAGGCTTGGGCTCATGGTGGGGAAGCCTGCCTGATTGTCAGGGCAGTCTTGGGACTGGCCAGGGTCCCGGGGGATTGGGGAAGAAATAGGAGCTGGTTGCCTTAGTCGGCCCTGGTATTCTGGTCTTCACCCAGTCCTAAACCTTATCCTCAGGCAAAGGCTGCAGATGAATACACTTGTCCAGGAATAAATACATACACATGATACACAGCAGTATATACAGAAATGCGGGCCTGGAACAAGGCTGGGTGAGAAAGCATGACCACCAGGGTTAAGGAGAAGTGCCGCCAGGCCCCTGGGGGAGGGAATTCTACTCCTCAAGGACTGATGGGCTAGACAGATCCCATCAGTTTGAGTTAACTCCTCTGGGCACATGGGCCCTGCACCTGCTCACCATCTCCCGTCTTCAACCCAAGTCCACCAGGAATTGGGTCTTTGGCACCAATAGTCACTCTGGAGAGGTCTTCAGCTTAGTGCCTTAGAGGGACTTAGGGACTGGGCAGCTTCCCACCCATGGCCCAAAGGACCAGGGGAACAAGTAGAACCCAAAGGGAAAGGATGGAGCCAAACCTTGGAGCAGCAGGCGTTGGGAAGGAGGTGGCTTTTTCGTTGTTGAAGGACTTCCCATAAGAGGCCAGCTCAAACCACTCACAGGACCAGGAAATCCTGGACTGCCTTGCTCCTTAGGTGGTTTCTCAGCCAGTGAAAAGCCATGGTTCTGGGCAGCACATTTCCTCTCCCCGGGGGGGTCAGACATACACAGCATCTCCTTTGTTCCCTGCTGGTGCCATGGGGAGGAAGCCCAAGCAAAGCCTGATGAATCAGCCTACCATTGCAGGCTATATAACAGGGAGAGGTGGTAGGGACACCAAGTGCTGGGGCCCATGGGACCTCTGCATGTGCCCAGGACCCCCGAGCAGGGCCTGCCTTGATTGGGTCTCTCAGGTACTCCTCTCCCTTGCATCTTATTAGGTGTGAGATGGAGGAGGAGGATTCTCCTTTGAGTGAGGGATAAGGTGCCTCAGGGATGGCCAGGCCCTCCGTCCCTGTTTTCCATCCTCAGCCTGCTGTGTGGTTGCCAAAGAAGTGAACAAATGGAACAGGCCTGCAGACGAGCTCCCCGCACAGCAGCAGGCTGTGCTTTGAATAACTTTGAGTTGGGGGACAGGGGGCCTGCAACTTTCCAGTTCTCAGCACACGTGAAGTCCAGGGTGCAGGAGTCTGTCAGCCCCAGGGGCAGCTGTGCGGTAGAACACGCTGTGACCCATCGTTCCCGTCGGCAGGGGCCTGTGCAATATGTACTCCCACACATCCTTTACACACACACTAAGCTGGCAAATACAAGGTGGGGACTTGCTGGCCAAACTTCCTGCCAGCCAGGAGAGGGGAGGCCCTGTTCACTCTTCTGCCCCCAGTGCTGGTGGTGGTCAGGACTGTTGCAAGGATGTGTGGATGGGTGGGTGGAGTGGGTGAATGAACCTACTCCAGGGATCAGTTCTTTCAGCACTTTCTCCCACTCTAGCTCACTGCCCATGCACCCTGACCTCCTTTCCTGACATCCCAGTGGGTGCCCACCCAGGGAGAAATTACCCAAAGCCTTCTATTCAGAGATGGAAGCTTCCTGGGGCAGAAAAATCCCTCAGTAAGGCAGGCTCAGGCCAAGCAGGGCATCCCTTTGTGCTTTGTCCAGGAGATGGGGGGGGTGGGGGGACGGGGGCAGGGGTGGGCAGCACCTCCGGTCCTAAGGTCTCAAGCGGGAGCTGTAAAGGGTGCAGTTGGCAAGGCAGGACAGATGCACCCAGGATACCCTCATATCTTTTCCAGGTCCCTGGAGGACAGAGAAAAGTTGTGCTTCTTCCTGTGACTCCGGGGGACAAGGCTGGGGAGGTGGGAGCCAGTGGAGCCAGCCGCTCTGGAGTGGGGGATGCCACACAGCCAAGGCTTTGTGCACGACTGGACAGGGAATTGCCAACATGACACCCTTGGTATTTGGGGTCTTCAAAGGGCAAGGCCAGAATAAGCCACGGGAGGAAAAGTCATCAACAAGAGCTGGGACAGAGCTGGGTGTGGAGCCAGGGGAGCTGGACGCTGAGCCTGTGGGGTCCCTGCTCTGGAGGACTCATTACAGGGTAACCCAGGCTGGGTCTTGATGTCTAAGCCAGGCTGTGGCAGAAAGTTGGGTCACTGCAAAGGGCTGAGAAACTAGAGGAGTCCAGCCCCAGCCAGGACCAGCAACCTAATGGTTAGGGCAAAGCTGATCCTGTATAGGAGAGAAGGAAACCCTAAGATGGATTGAGGTTAATGTTTGAAAGAACTTTCCAAATGAATGTTGGCAGGACCCATAGCCTCTACACCACCGTGAGGGTTCTGAGAGTAGGAACTGGGGAGACCTGAGTCTTTGGAGCCTTAGTGCCAGAACCTGGTCTTGCTGGAACCGTGCAAGTCTGTGAAAACCTACTTGCGTTCTGTGACTTCTAAGCCAAACGGCTGTGGCTCAGGCCCCAGCACTGCCCCTAGGCTAAAGAACTCCAGCATAGCCCACAGTCCATAGGGCCAGTGGAGACTGGGGAGGGAGGCAAGTCTGATGAGGGTGCTCTTCCTCATTCTTGGCCTCATGCATCTGGTTCCCTACCAAGGCTACATCTTCAAGCAAGCTAGCCAGACAAGGAAGCAGCCCAAACCACCCTCCTGGCCTCCTCCAGACCCCAGCACAGAAGGCAGCCCAGTGACTCCCTCCCACCACAGCACTGGAGACCCAGAGGCCATTACATTGCTGCCCAAGCACCTGGAATAGAAGTTGTTTCTTGAGGACAGGAACTGCTTCTCACTGCTGATAAAATTTCCAGAGCTGGTTCCTTGCCTCGCCAGAGGCTCAGGATTGGTGGAAGGTATAGAAACATGCACCTTTTAGCTCTGAATTTAGCTCTGGTGTGCCATGGGGGTATGTGGTTGTTGGGAGGAGGGGTCTTGTTTCTACAGCAATAAAAACTAAGTTTTCTCTACTTGGCAATTTCCCCACTTTGGGAGTGGTAGTTTCAGTATCCTGGGGAAAAGTTCTAGATGAATGTTTTGCCATTCCAAGCCCATTCCGCTACCTCACTGCCCCCTGCCCCCCACTTTTGGCTGACCACATTCCCAGACGCCCAAGGCCTGTCTGTTATCCCTGGAGAATGTGGACCCAGAGCCTTGGCAGGCTGTCTGATGGGGATGCCCCACAGAGGGCTGGAACAGGGCAGGGGGAGGAAAAGAGCCCTTCTTGCCAAGTCTGAGCTGCTTTGGGGAGCCCCGTCTGGCCTGGGGACTAGCAGAGGCCCCTGACAAGGGGAGGCCTGCCCCAGCAACCCAAGCAGCCGAGGAGCCACTCAGTGATTATGGCACGTCCTCGAGGCGATGACACCGGGTGCTGGTGGTGACTCAGCTCCTTCCTGGCTGTGCCCAGAAGGCTGCTCCAGTTGGGGGTGGAGTGGGGGTCGGAGGGCAGCTTCTGTCCAAGCCCCTGCCCTGAAGAGCCAGTGCCTGACGTCAGGCCCGTTGCTCCGCTGTCCCAAGAGGAGGACAGGAAACTGTCAACCCCTCCCTGGAAGCTAGGGAAAACACAAGGCCTCCGAAGGTCTAGTCCAAATCAGGGTCCCTCTGGAGGTCCAAAGAGAGTGCCCTGGTGTGGGGCCGGCAGGGGCCCTGCCGCCCCCCACCCCGGGTTAGCAGCCGCCGTCCACCTTGATGTGCAGGATCTTAGAGAAGCCGGGCCTCCGTCGTAGGGCCTGTAGACCGAACCCTGGTTAGTTCCCCTCAGGTTGAGGCAAGTGGGGCCCTCCCATCACACACCCAGGTCACCAACCCCAGCCCAGGGATGCCACCTGGGGTTTTGGTTGGCCTAAGAGCCAACTCCTTACCTGGAGTTTTGTCACCATGTCCTCAAACAGCTTCTGGGCCTCAGGACTGCTGGGCTCTTTGAAATAATCAGCAATCCCAATCTGGACCACGATGGACTTGAGGTTCCGGCAAATGCCTGGGAAAAGGTGGGTAATAAGGTGCTGGCTCATGTTTGGCTTGGACAATGGGGCTGCTCTTCTATCGCTAATTCATGAAATCAGAACCCTACGGAGATGGTCACGTGCCAGGCATTGGGAACCACCTAGAGGAGAGCACACTGGTGGCACCCAGGGGATCAACCACACAGAATGCAGGGGAGGAGGAGGGCAAGGTCACAGAGCAGAGGCTGCAGTGAACTCTGGGATGATGAGTGGGAAGCAGCCAATTGTGCAGGGGCTCTAGGAACTTCCCTGGCAGAGGGGACAGCTGTGCCATGGCCTGGGCATCTGGAAATGAATTAAAAGGACAGAGTGGCTGAGGTGAGGCTGGTGGCTCTTCTCTGGAGCATGGAGGAGGAGACAGGCAGCAAACAAGTTGGGAGCAGAGGGCTTAAGGGACTAGATGTTGCCATGAAGTCAGTGGAGGAGGAAGAAGAAAATCAGGTGGCTGAGAAAGTTCTGGAGGTCATGATTTTAGAGGTTGAGCAGTTCTGGTGGTCAGTCCAGGGCCAGGCCATGAGGCTGATGGGGAAGGAAGAAGAGGATCCTAGAAATAATAAGAAAGTCAGGGAGCCTTCAGTGCTGACGATGTAGGTGTGACCAGGGCCTCAGGAAGGGGAGGCCTGCCCCAGCAGCCTGAGGAGCTGAGGAGCCACTCGGTGGTTACTGCAGATCCTCGGGGCGATGACACTGGGTGCCGGTGGTGACTCAATTGTGCTGGCTGTGCCCAGAAGGCTGCTCCAGTTGTGGGGGGGAGTGGGGGTCGGAGGGCAGCTCCTGTCCAAGACATTGCCCTGAAGGAGTGTGAGCAGCCTGAGCTGGACACCCATGTCCTCAGTGAAGGTGGAGGAGTGGCCAGGAGTGAAGTAGGTGGCTAGAGGGAGGTGGGCTCAGAGGAGGCATGGAGTCTACACCATGGAGAAAGGAGTCTTCACCCTGAGAATGGTCCTCACCCTCCCACCCACTCCAGAGGGTCAGCTTAGAAGAAGGGGATACAGAATCCAGAGAAGTACAGTAACTTGCCCAGTCACACAGCTAATAAGCAGTAGAGCCAAAATTGAGACCTAGGTCAGTTCAGCTCCAGAACCTGTGCTCCTAACCTGTCTGTTCTGCCTCTGCCCTTGGCCAGAGGCTCATGTGGGGCAGATGGCATTGTACAGCTCGTGTCTCCAACGTACGTAGAGCATAGGGTAATAAATGTTGAACCGAACCATTTGGACCAGATGCTGGCAAGACTTGAACGCCACACTGCCCGCAGAAGACACTTGTGGCAAAGCCAGGATTAGCGTCCTGGTTGGTCTGCCCCCAGTGCTGGCTTGCTGACTAGGAGCGACAGACAGGGAGCTGGCTATGCTACTTGCTGACGTGGCACAGTAAGTGGTGACAGTGGTAGCCCCCCTCCTGCATCCCCATCGCTCACTGTTGAAATGCAGCAGGGCCTTGGGGGTGACGGGGGTGGCCGTGAGCACCAACATCTCCAGTCCCTTCAGGCCTTCCCGGCAGACCTCAGCTGCCACCTCCTGGGTGATCTCTGACACGTGGTCCAGCTCCAGGACCTGCAGCCGCATGCAGTTTCTTGCTAGGAAGGGGGAGGAAGAGGGGAGGTCCTGCTGACAAACTCCCCAGGCTGCCTCCCGCCCAGTGCCTTGGTGTTCCTGCCACCACCCCGGCTGCAGCCCCAAACCCCCTGGGATTTCAGTGTTGCACCCACACCTGCTTCCCACCACCCTCCACCCCAGTCCCGAGGAAGGACTCACCGAGTGATGCCAGGCCCTGTACCCCACAGCCAGCGCCCCCAACCCCCAGGGCCCGAAGGTGGGGCCAACAGCGGCCGATCATCTGCAGGCAGCGGTTACTGAAGCGCGTGGGCTGCTGGCTGGAGAATGGGGCGGAGAGAAGGCTGTCAAGGAAGTTTCTGGTTGCATGACACCCCAAGCCGGCTCCTCTTTCATGCCCCGCCTTAGGCTGGGGCCCCCGCCAACCACCCAGCTGCTCCAGTTAGAAACCTGGAATCATCCCTGACTCTTCCTCCCTCACCTCCTGCCAAGACCTACAGATTTTGATTCCTGGATAACTCTTTGACCTCTCAATTCAGGCCACCATCCATATTCATCTGGATTCATCTAGAAGAATCCTACACACTGCTGACAGTGAGTCATTCATTCCTACATTCTCTCAGTCATTCAACAAATGGGCCTCAAGTGTCCACTACAGCCAACAACTGAACTAGCCCCTGGGGATACATCAGTGACAATATAAACATGGTCCCTTCCCTCAAGGAGTTGGGGGAGGGAGGGACACAGAAGGTAACCAATCTGATATAATCCTGTTTTTAAGATCTAAGATACCCCAATGGCTTCCCAAGCACTTTCTAGATGAAATGCAAAAATCTAAACCCCTTAGGCCAGACCTGCCTAACCTTGCCCCAACCTTCCTTTCCACACTCATTGCTCCCCTCTGCCCACCACCCACATCAAACTCTCTATTTCCCTGAACACTTCATCCCTCAATATTCGCCCTGGCAGCAGGTTCTCTGGCGTCTGCTTGCACTTGGAACCAGAGATATGGAAATGGGCATTCATAGCCCCTACTCAGAACTGCGAGTACAGCGTGGACTGAAACATAGAGAAATTATTGCAAAGCAAATGACAGCAGGGGTTGGGACAGGGTGCAGTAGGACTGGAGGCGGGGGAGCAGTGCCAAGTTCTGCCAGGTGTTCACGAAGGACACTGGATGCCCTGGGAGGAGTTCTGTGGAGAGAGGGCTTGGGGGACAAAGCGCAGGGACAAAAACGCCTGGTCTGAGGAACTCCAAGTAGAGCGGTGAATGATCTGGATTCTCTAAAAACCAGCTCAAACAAATGTGGCTATTTCTAGCTAGCGTTGCCTGAACACCTACTGTGGCCCCTGCAGGCCTTATGTAGACATCTCACTGGAGCCAGCTACAGTCCTCCCAAAACTGAAAGATCTCTAATACCGTCTTCACTCTGCACTTGAGAAACTAAGACATGACTGGATTGCCCAAAGTCTCACTGCCAGTAAGCCAGGGCATCACCCCATGTCTGATTTGGAAGCCCTGCTCCCAACACTTACTTACACCGACTAATGAATGTGAATCTGTCTCCCCAGTCAGCTTTTGGAATGGCTCAGATCTGCTCAGTCCTCAGCCCCAGCCCCAGCCCCACCCTGTCCCCACCTGACCCCTGCCAGGGCTCACCAAGGGTGAAGTGGCGCCACCTGGAGGGAGACAATCTCTCTGCAGCCTGCACCCAGAGCCCAAATGACCTCGTGGCCCACGGGGTCTGTGGCACTCCTGTTTAAAAGACAAAGGTGAGACCACCCACCCTAGTGGCCTTTGCTCCCTTCCCTTGGACCATAGAACTCTTGAGTCCCTTTGCCTAAGACCCTTGGGGAAAGAGTATGCAGACCCCAGGGATCCCTTTGGCCCGAGGCCAAGAGGGTGTGGACCTTGAGTCTAGTGGTGTGCACCTACCTGTAGGTGACGGCCTGCAGGGCACGGCAGTAGCAGCTGGCCAGCCAGAGTGAGCGGTCAGTGAGGATGTTGGGACAGTGGGAGATGCGCAGGATCAACAGGTTCCCCCCAGCGGCCTTCAACAGGGACTCCAGCCCTGCTTCCAGGCAGCCTCTGGGGATGGCCAAGAGGTCAGGGCACTGCCTGTGGCCACCTCCCCCTCTGGGAAGCAACCCCCAATGGAATTCTGGGTCTGCAGCCTGCAACACCCACCCGCCCACCCGCCATGGCCTCACCGGGTGCTCCGGGCGTATTCTTCCTTGCTCTCCTTCTTGCCCCGCTGCCGGGGCTTCAGGTTCTGCAGCGTCAGCGAGTGGGCCTGGGTGCACCACTGAGCCAGCATCGCCAGGAACTGCAGGGAGACAAGGGTTACCTGGGGATGAAGGGGTCTGTGCTTGCCTGCCTAGAGGCAGACCAGCCCCAAGACAGGAGGCCCCATGAGAGCATTGTGGGGAGTCAGGCTGAAGCCGGGGTATTGTAAGCGTTGCAAGGACCTGACCTTGAGGGGCCAGATTCTGCTGGGGGAAAGGTGGGTTCACGGCAGGGGCAGTGGACAGGGACAGGCACCTTGGAACAGACGCGGGCATTCTCCAGCAGCACCCGTGTCCAGACCGCGGGGTGACGAGCCACAAAGCGCCAGTCCCGGCAGACCTCGGCAGCGTGCAGCAGCGTGCGTGTGTCCAGATAGGTGAAGATGCAGAACAGGGCGGCTCGCATCTTGAGGATCTCTGGGCTGATGACCTCGTTGGAGCGTGAGGGGCTGCCCCTCTCAGCTCGCCGACCCCGCCCACTGCCTCCCTCGGGGCGGGCTGCACAGTACCAGAGGGTCAAAAGTCAGTGTGGAGGGTCAAAGGCCAGTGTGGAGGTGCGGGTGGGGAGATGGGGGGGCTAGGAGCTGCCGAAGGAACAGTCACGAAAGACTCATGCTGGAGGGCCAGTGACTTGGAGGAAGGACAAGGGGCCTCTGCTTCCCCCTCCTCTGCCACACCCTATCTCTGTACAAATTAGAAAAAGGTGACCCTTCCTCAAGCAAACTGTCTTTTTAAGATCATATATCATCACAGAGTCCAAACTCACCCCTTAGATGAATCAACTGAGTCAAGAGTGGGGAAGGGTTTGGAGGGTGAGGGTACAGATGGTTAGAAACCCAGCCTCTGTGAACAGAAGGCCAGGGTGAGGCTGCCCAGAGCACTCCCTCTACACAGCAGTCACGCATCTGATCACTAAGCCCTCTAACCTCCTGACCCTGACCCACCCACATATGCACATGGCCTTGTCCGTATACAGAAGGGGGCTCTCCCTGCTGCTCCAGGACTTCAGCCTGCAGTTAACACTCAACTACTCTCCTGTAAATGTCAACAAGCCCACCACGTGAATGGACCCCTGAGATGTGGCATCCTTGTGCAATACCCAACCTGAGCGCCCCTGTGCTGCAGCCCTGCTCTGTCACGTGAGTTCCTTGCCCAAGCTCACAGGGCACTTGTAGGGAAGTTTGTCATTCTCACTGTGGGGAGTCTGGGACAGGGGGGAAAACAGGTGTGGGAGCCCAAGGGATTTACCGCCTCAGCCCTGTGTCCCCTGAGAGGGCCCAGCACCAAGGAAAGACTGGCCTCTCTGGCCTACCCTCCCCAGGACTCACCTGAGAGCCGGCAGCTGCTCAGTGGCCCGGCCATAGCAGGCCCAGAGCGGGGGGCATCTGAGGGGCCCTCAGCCTCTGACTCCGTGGTTCGGGAGCCCACGTCCGAGACATCACCCTCCTCCCCCTCCGTGCTGTGTCGGCGGGGTCTGCGCTGCCAGTTCTGGATGGCCTGGCGCCGCAGGCCTGAGCTGCGAGGGGGCTGGGTACGCTCCGAGCCGCCGTTGGCAGCCTGGGCCCGTGTGCTCAAGCCCCCAGGGCCACTGTCCTCGGGGGCCCCCTCTTCTGGCCGGGGTAGCTCCAGACTGTCACTGTCATAGCAGCCTGAGCTCTGGGATGCAGCAGGGACACGGCTGGAGGCCCTGGGGTGGGGTGGACCAGACGGTGAGGAGCGAGGGGCACCAGGACTGCCCGAACTCCCCATGCCACCCCTACCACCGGCCAAGGGCAACCCACTCCCCCTACTTTCCAAGAGCCCCCTTCCAACAGTGTGCAAAGGCAGACATAGGTGACCCAAGGAATATGGGGAAAGGACAAGGAGCCAAGGCCTCAGATGGGCCAGCCATCCAGTGGGCCAGTGGATCTTTCCAGGGTGAGGGTGGGCTGTGGGGCGGGCCAGGCCCGAGGCTTACCCTGTGCTGGGAGAGGAGCCATGCCTTGACACGGCGTATGTGCTAGGCATGGCCGGGCCCGCGTGGTGTTCTCGCTGTGGGCCCCCAGAGCGGGAGGGAGAGGCAGGGGGCAGAGGAGGTAAAAGGGTGAGAAGGAACGGGAGAAACAGGGCACAAGATGGAGAGAAGAGAGGAGGGAGAGGAGAGAGAAGGAAAAAAGTTGGGAAAGATGGACAAATAGACAGACAGACAGCCCAGAGAGGCAGGCTCCCCAGCCCCCTCCCCACACCCACCCAGCACCCCAGACCCCGACTTGTGGCTCCCGGGCTCTCATTTGAGTGGAGACGGGCCCCTGAGAACCGGAGCGGCTGGATCACACCTCACTGGATCGCAGCCTCAGGGGCCGGCACGTCTGCCCAATCAGAGGGGCCCCTACTTCAGGCCTCGAGTCTGCTCGTGGGGAAGAGCCAAAGAAGGGAAGCATGGGGCATGACGGGGGCGGGGGGGGGGGGTGATGCCAGGCAGTGTGTGAGGTGAGGCTGCACGGGGCAGGGGCGCAAGCGGAGGGGGGAAGGCAGGCAGGCACTCACCATTCTGCCTGGACCCCGGGGCCCGGGCCCGGCACCGCTTCCCCCCGCTCCGCGGCCCAGGCTGGCGCTGGGCGTGCTGCCACAGCTGCTGCTGATGACCTGCAGCTGCCGCTCGGCCCGGTCAGCCCGCTCGAGCAGCTCCTCGATGAACTGCTGCAGGCGCAGCTTGGCGCTGGCCTCCCGCGCCGCCGTCTCCTTCAGGAACTGGTCGATCTGTACCACCTCCCTGGGCCCGGAGCAGTCTCTTACCCCCGTGCCTCGGCCTGGCCGCCCACCCACCCTCCGGAGGGGACCCTGAGCAGTGGGGAGAGACACGGGCACAGCTGCCTGTGGTCACGCGGGTGCACGCGGAACAGGCCCAGGCACAATGCCCCATAGGACAGCACACACAGAAATGCGAACATCCACCCCGAGTCACACACTCACACCCCGCTGACCCAGCCCCAACACTCCTGCCAGACACCCCTCCTCCCCACTGAAACAGTCAGTCACACTCAGTGACACTCAGAGCCACCCCCTCCCTCCAGCAATGCTCACGGGCACACAGCCACACACACTCATGTACATCCGCTCGTGTCAAGTTCACTTGCAGGCACACACACAGTCTGAGGCAGGCACAGTCCCAACGACACATTCCAACACACACACACATTTTCAGAACCATTCTCAGATGCAGAAGCCTCCGGGAAGTGCATGTACACACAGCATGCTTCAGAGTGACTTCAGGATTCACAGTTGGTCATGCATCCACTCAACATTTACTGGGCACCTTCTAGGTGTCTGGCACTGTATTAGGGACACAGCAGTGGACAAGCCTGAGAAAAATCCCTGCCCCTGTGGAGCTTACGTCACAATGGGGACAGATAAATAACATCCATCTACTTCGAAATTCTACATTTAAAGACCAGGGAAATAAGGAGAAGCCAGCAAAGAAAACCGAGGAGGAGCAGACAGGAAAAAAGAAGGACATTCCAGGAGAGTGTCCTGGATGCCAAGTGAAAAAGGGGTTTCAAGGTTATCACTGTGTCAACGCGGCTGAGACGCTGAGATGATGACTAGTGGCCTTGGCAACGTGAAGGTCGTTGGTGACACAGAGGACAGTGGTGGAGGTGGACATCTGATCAGAGTGCATTGAAGACGGAAAGTGGGGAAGGAAACTGGAGACAAGGAATATAAACAATACTTTCAAGGAGTTGTTCTGGAAGGAGAGAAAAGGGGCTGTAGCCTACGGGGGGCAGTGGGGTTAGGGCAGATGGGAGTAATGATCTTATGTCTGGATGCTTTTAGGAATGATACAGTTGACGAGGAAAGTCTGGTGATGGCAAAGGGGGAGAGCAGAACTGCGCTATGTCTTTGAGTAGGCAAAAGTAGGAAGAGGGTCTGGTGCCACAATGTAGGAGCTGGCCTTCGCTAGAGAGAGAGAAAGGGAGAGAAACAATTTTCACAGCAGGCCTGTGGTCACACTTGCATGTACTCACAGTCCCAAACACATACCTTCATGACACTCTTGGCCCCACCCACACCGTCATTACAGGCTTGTGGCCATAGATGCCATATTACAAAGCCATGGCCACACAGACACAAACACAGACACACTCAGGCCCAGTCACGGTGGTGGCAGCGGCAGTGACACACACGGGCACACCCGCCCACAGGGCCCCGCGGGCCACTCACTGCTGCTTGCGGCTCAGCTCCTGTTCCTTGTGCACCAGGTCCTGCTTGAGTGAGGCGAGCAGCTCCACACTCACGTCCACCTGGCGCGAGAGCTCGGAAGCACGCTCCTCCAGCTCCTCCTTCTCGCGCCCCAGCCGCGCACTCTCCTGTCGCGCCGTCTCCAGCTCTGCCGCCTTGCGTTCCAGCTCGGCTTGCAGCCGACCCACCTGGCCTGCGATCTTCTGCTCCACCTCTTCGCTCAGCCGCTCCAGCCGCCGGTCGACCTCCAGCTTCTCCAGCGCACGGATCTTGAGGCGCGCCAGGCCCTCCTCGTAAGCCACATCAGCGGGGGAGGGGGACGCGGGGGAGGCGGAGGCGGGCCCGGGTCCCGGCCCGGGCGGCGGCGTCGAGCAAGCCGAGGAGGCCACGGACTTGCGGGCGAACAGCTCCCCCAGCGGGATTTCGATCTCGCGCAGTGCGTACCGCGCGGCGGCTGCGGGCACGAGGCCGGGCTCAGCCAGCTCCTCGCAGGGCAGGCTGGCGGGAACCAGGTCGCCGGCGAAGTGGGCGAGGGGCGCGTGGTGGTGATGGTGGTGCAGCAGGTGCGGCGTAGCGGGCGACGGCCCGGCCGCCTGCTCCTTGCCCTGGAAGGACGTGCTCTCGAAGACCTCGCGTCGGGCGCCGGGCACCGCCAGCAGGGCGGCGGGCTCGGGCGTCAGCGGGAAGCCCGAGGCGGCGGCAGCGGCGGCGGCAGCGGCCGCGGCGCCGTCGCAGATGCTGTTGGTCTTGGAGAGGATGTAGAGCGTCTCGTACGTGTGGCTGTACTCCAGGTGCGCGCGCAGCGACGACAGGCTCCGGAAGCGCTTGTGCTCCCCGCAGCGGGGGCAGCGGTACGGCAGGTCCAGCGAGGCCATGGCCCCGCCGCCCCCGCGGCGCCTGGGCTCCACCGCGGCCGGCCCGCCGGTCAGCCGGGCGCGCTCATGGGGGGCTGCGGGCAAGCCCCCCTGCGGGGTCAGGAAGGCCCAGGGCGCTCACGGCCAGGGGAGAGGAGGCTAGAAGAGAGGGAGTAAGACTTAGGAGGGTGGTATCCCCACCCGTAAGGAAACGTACTTCCCCAGGAAACCCATGCCCATAATGGAGGGGCGAGGGGATACCAATGGCTTGACCTCCCGGAGGAGGCTGGCCTGCTCTGGTACTGGTGGGAGGGCCTGTACATGTATGAGAGTGAAGAAGAATGAGGATTCTTTAAGGGGGGGGGGGGGGGGGAGAAAGGCATTAATATTATGTATAACACTTCCAAGCTGTATTCCAACTTAAACAACCCAAATGCCCAACACCGGTAGAATGGATAAATTGTAATATATGCATAATGGAATTTTATCCAGCAATAAGAAAAGGAAGCACTGGTACATTCAACGACGTGGATGAATCCATTCAATATTATGTTGCATGAAAGGAGCCAGAGGGCGTGCATACTGGAGGATTCCATACATATGGAATTCAAGAACAGACTAAATTGATCATGACAGAAGTCAGAATAGAAGTTACTCCTGGGGACGATAAACTGAGAAGGGGCAGGAGGGAACCACATGTGATGCTGAAAATGCTCTAGATCTTGATATGAGTGGTGGTTTTACATGTGAGTACGTGTATACGTAAACAATCAAGCTGTATACGTAAGGTTAGTGTACTATATGTATTTGGCTGTATGTATGTTACCTCTGAAAACAAATCTTTGGGGCATCTGGGTGGCTCAGTTGGTTGAGCATCCCAACTCTTGATTTCGGCTCAGGTCATGATCTCCTGGTTCTTGAGGTCAAACCCCACATCGGGCTCAGTGCTGACAGCACACAGCCTGCTTGGGATTCTCTCTCTCCCTTCCCTCTCTCTCTCTGTTCCTCCCCTGCTCACGCACACACACTGCTCTCTCGCTCTCTGTCTCTCCAAATAAATAAATATACTTTAAGAAATCCGCAAAAGAAGGTGTTATTTCCACCTTGATGGAAATACCCATCAAGACAAACTATTGGTACCATGTTGCAGTGACCAAATTGTCACCTCACCTGATGATACCTGTGTGTGTGTCCCTGTTTGTTCCTGTCCTGTTTCTGTACCACATACTCCCATTCCTGCCATGCTAGGCACGTAGCTCCTTTTTCAAATTTCTTTGCTAGGTTGGTCTCCAGTAAGTGCCCCTGCCCTGCCCTTTACTCCAAGGGCCACCGTATTTGTCCTCTTCAGGCTTCTAGCACAAGACACCACCCTTCCTGGCATCCTAACCCTGCTCACTCTCAACTCCTGCTGCCCATCCTCCCTCATCTCTGGCTTCTGGTCACACCACTCCTGCCTTGTGGAATCTCTACCCTATTTGTCACTGCTCTCCTCTTCCTAACTGCCTTCAACCACCCTCTGCTGTCCCTGTGCTCCTCCGGGTCACAGACCACTGCTTATCAATCCAGTTGTCATCAAGGATCTTCCCCCACTAGTCCCACCGCTCATACTAATGACCAGTCTGTCTTTACAGGCTGCCATGAAGGTTCTCTGACCTCCTCTTCCTACTGCCTTCTGAATCTTCCTGTCTCATGATGGGAGGTCCACCTTCATATCTACCCTCTCCCCAGCAGTCTGGTTTGCTCCCATTCACTCCCAGCTTTAAGCCACTAACTCTCAGCTCTGCCTCTCTATCCTGACTTGCTCTTGACTTCCCTTTGCCTTCAGGCATTTCCACATGGATAGATGGGTGAACATCTATTCCCTTTACCAGCCCAGAACCCAGTCCTCCTGGTAAAATCATTCTGCTTTGCCCTTGGGGAACCATCCTTCCTTCCCCACTTTCTCAGTCCCTGTGGTCTGAGTGGGGGTTGATGGTCCACCCCCGACTCCAGGGGTAAGAAAGTAATATAGACCTGGCCAAACAGAGTCCTGGGATGGGCAGAGATCGCCCAAGTTGAGTCAATGAGTCATTCCTCCAGGACTTTTCTGGAACTACTGGGGAAAAGCATCCTCTTTGCATTCAGGTTTCTAAGCTGATGGGGAAGGCTAGAGCTGCAAGGGCTATCTTTGCCTCTTTGGGGAGGAACCTCCTGGGAATGAAGCCAATACAGAGAAGCAGAGCTGAGATGGACAGGTTTCTCACAGATACTGTTTGAGATTCTGGTCTGTTCAGTTGGGTGAGCCAATCAGTTCCCCTTTTTTCTTGACCATTTGGAGTTGGGTCTGTGGCACTTGCACTAGAAAGAAGTCCGAAGCCAGAAATTAGAGTGAGAAATTGAATGTTTTAAAGGAATAGGCCCTAAGGAAGAATTAGCTGAATTAAGTGGGGAAGTAAGATAGTACCAGATCCCTCCTCAGAAGTTGGTGAACCCTGCTACATAGCAGCAAAGCAGCTAATTAAACTCTTGCACTATCTCCCGAGCTCAGCTGATGTTCCTACCTGGAACTTTAGGGGACCTGTAGAAAAATGTCACCATATGGGGTGTGGCCTTTCCCATGGCCTCAGTAAGGTCCGACAAGGAAGAGACACACTCTGGCTGAAAGGGGCACATCTGAAAGCAGACAGGAAGAAAATGCCGCTTTGCCTAGAGAGGCCCTTTCTGCCTGAGGCCAGTAATCCAATATGGCTGAGAGTCAGATAATTAAGAGCCAGTTCTCTGCTTCCAGCTAAAGTCAACTCAAGCAAAGACAGGGAGGCTGGACACACAGACAGAGACAAACCTGGGCCCTCACAGGCTCTTGACTCCTCAGGCTCTCCAAGAACCCCTCCTGCTGTGCCCTCCCAGCTCAACAGAGGTTATCGTTGCTTTCATCAAAAGAGCCTTCCACTGGGATACAGCTTGAGTGAGAGAGGACAAATGAACTCTAGACTAGGGGTTTGCATTGCCCTTTGCAGAGGCCTAGCTAGAGGCAACAGAGCCATGGCTCCTGGGATGGGCAGAGCACCAAGAACTGTTGCTAAGAGACAACTCCTGCTCCTCCCCCAACACTATCACCAGGGACTTGATTCAAGAATTACAACTTCCAATGAGGTCTCTAGTTTGGTTAATGGCTCTGGGGACAACTGAATGCAAACTGACTGAAAGCTTCCTAATGATTAAGGGGATTGTATTGCCAGAAAAACCCACAAACCTGGAAAACAAAGGCCAGGGATTACTCAGCTACTAATGTTCCTCACCCCTTAAACTTGCCGTCAGTGGGAGGTGACTCCCCCCCCCCCCCCCCCGCCGCAATGCCCCTTTTTGTGTGTGGCACAGAGCATGAAGAACAATGAAGGCTCCTCGAGATGGCAGAACCATAGCAGCCAAATAGATGAGTCAGGGAACCTCATCCTTGCCAACTGGTCAAGCATGTGGACCATGCTATGGGTCTGTGACCACTGAGCATTTTTCCTCATCTCCCCTCTTGAGCTGGGAGGGTTTTGTTCTTTCAGCTATCCGATCTTTCCTCCATCATAGTCTGGCCATAAATTGAAAGACCATGAGTGGCTAGCTCAGTACCTTGCCAAACAGCCCATCACCAAGATCTTGAATTGGGTCTAGATGTGGTAAGTGGATGAGAACTTGGAACATCTCCTTCTAGAGATGGGACAAGTGTGTTTGACGTTTTGTGAGGGATAGTTGCATTATCATAAACAGAAACATTTTAAAAAATTGTACAAGTAGGGGGGGGTCTGTGTAGATCTTGTTCAGACGTGGAATGTAGAGGACATTTATTGTTTTTGCGGTTCAGCTCCAGCCCTGCTTTGTGGATGGACCCCCAGTTTTCCCTTGAGAACCATTGCCCCCACTTTGGGTGGGGCTCAGGGGGAGCACATATGACCTTAGCCTGTTCATCAGTCACAGCGATTATTCATCCTGGGCACAGTGCCCAACTTCAGGCCAATATAGCCACTCCAGGACCTGTGCTCAGCTGGTAGAATGTGAGCCTGGAGCTGCTTGTGGCCACTTCTTTTTTTTTTTTTTTTTTTTTTTAATTTTTTAATGTTTATTTATTTTTAGAGAGAGACAGAGTGTGAGCGGGGGAAGGGGCAGACAGAGAGACACACACAGAATTCAAAGCTGTGCTGAGCTGTCAGCACAGGGCCTGACACGAGGCTCAAACCCACACACTGTGAGATCATGACCTGAGCCGAACTTGGATGCTTAACTGACTGAACCACCCAGGTGCCCCTGCTTGTGGCCACTTCTATCCTCCTTGGGCAAGAAGAACAACAAGGCTCCTGATGACCTCCCTTGAGCATCCAGATCCAGATCTGCCTAAAACTTTAATCCGGGACTTGTCAATTGTGTGAGGCAACAAATTTTTTTGTAGCCTAAATCATCTGAGTCAGTGGCCAGTCACTAGTAATGAAGCTCTAGATTAACACAGTGACCCACAGTGTAAAAAGCAAACCTTGGACTTCCCCTCACCCACTCCCCAGCGTCCATCCCTGTTCTCTTCAACAGTGCCACTGTCCTCCCAGTCATACCACACCACTGGCCATCTTGACTTTGCTCTCTGCTAACCATCAAGACCTGCTCATTTTCTCCATCAGTTCTCTTCTGCCCTGTGCTCTTCCTCACACCCAGACTGCTGGCCCAGGCTTCAGCTCAGAGCTCTATCTCGTCCCATATTAGGCACCAGATTCCTCTGTCTACCGAGAACTCATGCTCCTTCAATGGCTCCCAGCATCTACCAACTGCAGCCAAACTCAGCTTCACCTTTGGCCTCGCTGTACTCTCTCTTTTTTAAGTTTATTTATTCATTTTGAGGGAGAGAGGGGGAGAGAGAGAATCCAAAGCAGGCTCCGCACTGCGGAGCCCGATATGGGGTTCGAACTCACGAACCACGAGATCGTGACCTGAGCAGAAATCAAGAGTCAGAGGTTTAACCTACTGAGCCACCCAGGCGCCCCCTGGCCTCACTTTACTCTTGCCAATTTGAGAGCGAAAAGTGGCCTGGCTGTTTTGCTTGCATTTCTCTGATTATTATGGCTGGATATTTTTTTTCCCACATATTGAGCAGTCATTTATATTTCTTTGGTGACTTGCTTATGTACTATTCTTTGCTCATTTTTATACTGAACGTTCATATTTTCTTACTGATTTGCAAAGGCTTTTTATAATGTTGATCCCTTGTCATTTATATACTACGAATGTTTTACTCAAGTCTGTCAATTGGCTCGTTTACAGTCTTTACTGATATAATAAAGCTTATAGTTGGCTTCAGTAAAAATCCTTAGCATTTCTGATTTTGTTATCATGCTTAGGAAGTCCAGCCTTACTGAAGATTTTATAAACAGTTATATATGTTTTCCTTTCATACTTTGTGTAATTACCTTTTTCTTAAAAGTCTAGAACAATTTTTTAAAATTAAGGGCCTTAGGGGCGCCTGGGTGGCTCTGTCGGTTAAGCGTCCGACTTCAGCTCAGGTCACGATCTCACGGCTCGTGAGTTCGAGCCCCACATCGGGCTCTGTGCTGACAGCTTGGAACCTGGAGCCTGCTTCAAATTCTGTGACTCCCTCACTCTCTGCCCCTCCCCCGCTCACACTCTGTCTCTGTCTCTCTCAAAAATAAATAAAAAATGTTAAAAAAAATTGTTTTTAATTAAGGGCCTTAAACAAATAATCATCCATAAACTGACAATGACTTGGTAGCATACACATACTTCAGGCTGTATGGTTTCCTTTTATACAATGGAGTTTTAAATCCATCTAAAAATTTTCGGTATGCATGGTGAGACAAGGATTAAAACAAAACAAAACAAAACACTCCCTCTCTCTCTGCCCCTCCCCAGCTTGTACTCTGTCTTTCTCTCAAAAAATAAATAAAACATTAAAAAATTTTTAAAAGACACAACTTTTTGTTATGGACATCTTCACATATATTCAAAAATACAATATGAAGATAAACTATGTTATATACCCATCAACCAACTTCAACAGTTACCAACTCATGACGCTTCTGTTTTATCTGTATACCTGCTCCCCTGCTTTGTACTTCCCCCACCCCCACCACTAGATAATTTTGAGCAAATCCAAATTTTATTTTACCCAAAAACAACTTAGTTATCTATAAGCCAAGGACTTAAATTAAAAAAAAAAAAAAAACTTAGCAGGTGCCTGGGTGGCTCAGTCAGTTAAGCATCCTACTTCGGCTCAGGTCATGATCTTATGGTTCACAGGTTCGAGCCCTGCATCAGGCTCTGTGCTGACGGCTCAAAGCCTGGAGCCTGCTTCAGATTCTGTGTCTCCCTCTCTCTCTCTGCCCCTCCCCCACTCACGCTCTGTCTCTGTCTCTCTCTCTCTCTCTTAAAAATAAATAAACAAAAAATTTTTTTTTTAAATACTTAGTCACTGTTCTAACATCACCATCGTTTAGGTATATTAACATCAAAATCATTATCATCCATCACCGTTATCATTAGGTATATTAACACCAAAAAAGTAGCCTTGAGAGGGAAATCCAGAAGAGAGTTTTCTGAACAGACCAACAAAATAAATAGTCTTGTGGCAAATCTATTCAAAGTGCAAAAAAGAAAGAAAGAAAACAAATACATAACACTGTGAATGAGAAAAGGGATATAACCACTGACACAGAGATTTTTTTTCAATTACTAAAATGCCACCAGGTACAATTCTTGGCCCAAATTGTTGAAAATCTGGATGAACTGAATATTTTTCTAGGAAAATATAAATTATCAAAATTGACTCAAGAAGAAGTAGAAAACCTGAATGGATTAATAACTATAGATAAAATTGAAGAAGTTGGCAAAGTGACCAGAGATGTTATAAATAGAATTCAGTTCACACACACACACACAACTGTTCAGGAACAGGGTTATTCCGTGATGTATGGTCAGCTTGGTATCAGGGCACCCATGGGTACCTGCCCATCCCAACTAAGTGCTGAGCCCTCCAGTGGGGGCACTTTCAGAGATCAGAACTGGCCAACCTGTTCCGTCCCCTCCCCATATACTTTTGAAGCATCCTTTTCCTACACAGCACCCTGCTAGCCAGGCTCTGACAAAGGGGAAAGTCTGGGGGTGCAGGCCTATGTGTGGACGTGCAAGGTAGAAGTAGGAAGGGACTTCTTGGGTCCAGGTGGCTCTTCCCCTGAGGCCAGCCTGCCCCACAGTTTCCCTCCATATGCTGGAGCTGAGGAAGGACTATGAATCATTCTTAGGAATATTTTTGCCTAGATGTATGTACTCCCTCAGCATGAGCATAAGCTTTGCCTGGATGCAGGCAAGAAGGTGATGGAGGCAGGGGGAGGTAGAAGAGGAAGAAAAAGAAAAATAGAAGTGTTGCCTGTTCAAATTGTATCACAGTCCTGTATTAGGAGTATCATGACAGAACAGTTGGAGATTTTCCTTTGCATTCTAGTCTCCTCAAATCAGCAACCTCTGCGTTCCTAAGACCTGCCTCCTTTTTCAGCCTGGCCCTGCCCCTTGCCCCCATTCCCAGGACCTGTTATGCTCCTGCCATCTTTCTGAAATGCCTATCTCAAGTCTACTTTCTTTCAAATCCAGCTGAAGGTTTGCATTAGGTAGAAGGATTCTACAGGATGAACCACAGGATCTTTTTTTTTTTTTTAAGGCTTTCAGGTGTGTGAATCTCATCTCCTCAAACAAGACCAACCATTTCAAGATGTGTGTCTTCTCTGGCTCCTGTCTACTGTCACATTCTCACTGACTCTGACAGAAACACAGATTATCTTGCATTTTCATGGCTTCCACTACCATGTAATCATTGAGAATTCTTGCAGTGGATATTAGTATTTTTATCTGCTCAGCAAGTCTTCTTCACCTTCCGGTAATACATCTCATTCTTTCTTTGGTAAGCTGGCCCTCCCCATTCCATGTGGTTCTGACAGGGCTGCATGACCCAGGCCTAGCCAATCATGTCAACCATGGTGCCCCCATCTCCTTGGCCACAATGAACGACCCAGGAATGGACACATTCCTCAAGCTGAGCCAACAGAGCCATTCACTGGGAATATAAATGAAAGACTGAGGAGTCTCTTATTCCTCTGGAATTACATATTAGGATGCTAAAGCTATCTATGGCCTTGTGTAACCCCCACCTACTACATGGAGAAAGCCCATGCATGGCGGGGGAAAAATATGGCCACACTCAGAGCGCAGCTGAGCTAAAAGCTAGAAAGAGTCCTCACCACATTTTTGAGAACCCAGGTACAGTCATACCCCAAACACACCCATCCCCCTTCTTTCCAGTTACATGAGTTGGTACATATCCCTTTTTGCAAAAAAATAATTTGAGTGGGATTTCTGTCACTTGTAATCAAAAGTCCTAATAATCTCGCAGATCTGTATTTCTAGCCTGGCATTCTCTCCTGAGCTCTATTAAAACATGAATTCATTCAGTGTATGTTTACTGAATACCTGCTCTGGGCCATGAATTTTATCAGGTGCTGTGCTAGGTATGCTGAGGACATCTTGAGATCTTGCCTTCAAACAGCTTGGGGTTCCCTGGGACAGACTAAGTAAGGTATTAGATGATACAGCAATAAAATAAATGCTGTGCAAGAGGCTAGCATGGGATTCTACACTCAACTTAGCTTGAGGAATTGGGGAACCCCCAGAGGCAGTAGCATCGAAATGACTGGAAGAGTCGAGTCAGGTGAGGAAGTGTAATTATGAGATTGGGGGAGGAGAAGGAAGGCATTCTGAGCAGTGGAAACAGGATGCGCAAAGGCAAAAAAGAACATCTCTCTCTGGGAACTAAACCCTAAGCTCTGTCTCAATCACTGCTACTTCCCCAGCACTTCCAACACTGCCTGGCATGGGGCAGGTGCTTGGGTAAGTGTTTGTGGAATGAAGGAAGGGCAAGGACTTAATCAGATATACAGTTTAGAAAATGGACTACTGAGGGCCAAGGTCAAGCAGAAGGCTGTTGGAGGCAGAAATTGTTAGCCAAGGTAGCAGGAGTGCAATGAGGACAAGGATGGATACAGGAGCAACACAGGAAGGAGAGTCAAGAAGGCTTGGTGACAGAATGATTGTGGCTCATACTAAAGGGAAGAGTCAAAGATCAAGCTCAGGTTTGGGTTTTGAGCATGTAGATAAATGGGGCTGTGGTTAAGGTAGGAGGGAAAGTGAAGGAAAGCAGGTTTGGGGGAGAGACGAGCCTGGTTGTAAATTCCATGAGTTTGAGGTTCCAGAAGGCCTTGGAAATAGAGATAGTCATTGATACACAGTTTGCGATATGGAGCCAAAAATATAGGTCTGGCAACTTAAGCATAAAAGTGGATGAGTGTAGGACCAGGGAGAGGGTGCAGAGAGAGGAGAGCAGGGTAATAAAGGTGGACCCTCAGAAAAGCAGGGGAGGGAGAAGAACCAAGAAGTTTCTAAGAACCAGAAGCAGCAATGGGAATTCTGGTAGGAAACCTTTTGGAAGAGAGGATGTCAAGGAGGGAAGAAGTGGGCAGTAGTGTAAATGACAGTGTAAACAACAGGAGTTGATGACACAAGTCAGAGCAGAGGTGGCAAGGGTCCACTGGGGACTTCAGGGAAGACCTCTTTGATGAGCCCAGCTGATGGGGGCTGAGGGGAGAGTGAGGTGGAGACAGTGAGTACATACAGGAAGCTCAACTATGAAGGGGAAGAAGCAGCATGGGAGATTCCAGAAGAAATTTTTAAGATGAGAGACACCAGAACATATTTAAATGCTTCTTAGAGATAACCTAATTCTAATCTCTACTATCACTTCCACTAGCATGAGGCATACATAACCCATGCCTTAGACCTGACATTTATAGCAATCTTTTTTTTTTTTTTAAGTGCTCCTTAGAAGCAGCCTGTAGAGAGGGAGACGATGAAAGGGTGGTATTTTAATGTAGGTGGCTCAGAGCTTAATGTGGCTAATAGTGTACTCACAATACATGATTCCTTCAAGCCCACATCTTTCTCCTGTTTCCCATCTTGACCAACATCTTCATTATCTACTCAGCACCCTGGATGCAACCCCCAAGGCACCTCTGCATTCTCAAAGTCCTCTTCAGACCTCATCAGTCACCGGTTTTTGTCCTACTGCCTTCTAGATATTTGATTCTTATTTCCTCTAGTCCCTCCCCCAGACCATAATTATCCGCTTCTATCTGGTCTGTTGATACTGTTTCTAACTGAAGTCTCTAACTCCTCCTGCTTTTTCTGAAAATACCAATCCAGTCGTGTCACTCTTCCAAAATAAATCTCTGAGGGCAGGCCATTTTCTGGGAGGTAAAGTCCACCCTGCTTTGACTGCCCTCAAGCCTGGCCAGGACCAGACCACCAGACAGCCTTGCCAGCCTAGCTTTTGTGTCCTGCTTCCCATGTGCATCCTTAATGAGCCCTGCAGGGCTCAGTTTCACTGAGAAGTGCCATGTGCTGTCACACCCTCAAATCTTGGCTCATGCTGGTCCCTCTTCCTGGGACTCCCTGCACCAAATGGTGAATTCTGCAGGGCCACGTCAAATGCTACCCCTTCCATGAAGCCTTCCTTGACCCCCTCCTTCAGCTCAAATCACATCACAGCGTGAATCACTCCTTACCACAGCTCTTCACATACGGTAACAGGTGTCACATGCTGGATGGTCATGGACTTGTTTGCACATCAGATCCCACCCTACTCGTACAGTGGAAGGCAAGGACAATGCAAATGATTCACTCTCACACCTTTCTCACCCACAGCAGACATCAGTATATCATTCTTGGAGGAATCACACTGAATAATGGATGAACTGATTGATTTCATGTAACCAAAGTGATTTCTATCACTCATTATCATGGAACTGGATGAATCTGGTTATAATTAAGTCCATCTAAGAATCACCTGGAATTACAAGTGCTTCCCTGGTTCGGCTTACGTCCCACCCACTGGGAAGTAAGAACTTGCTGTGTCTTCTTGCCTCTGTCACTCTAACAGAGCTCCAAGGCTTAGGGCTTCTGTGCTTCATTCTGTTTTATCCACCCGACAAAAAGATATCAAACACAAGGGCCATGCCAGCCACTGGGAGACACAGGGATGAATAAGACAGTCAAGCCCTCAAGATGCTTACAGTCTAATAATCTAAACAGTGAACATTTACCTACTAACTATTCTGATCAGATACCATGCTTCTCATTTAGTCTTCATGACAGTGCTGCCACATAGGTGGTATTGTCTCTATTTTAGGAGGAAAATGAGGCTCAGAGTGGCCAAATCACTTGCCCAAGGCCGGGAAGTGACTGTAATAGACTTTGCTCTGATGGCCTCCCTGGAACCATGCTTCCAGGATTCTTGCCCTTATGTTGTGCCCTCCCACACTGACTCAAAAGTTGGCCATGTAGTAGCAGAGGTTTGATAAGCAATTGTACCTTAGAGCTTATAACCTCTTACAGTATTTCCTCTAGGGATACAGCTGCCATAAAAAACAAACAAACAAACAACAACAAAAAAAAAAACTCTGGCTGAATTACTGAATGATTAGATTATCGTATGTAGAGAGACCCTGAAGGATGAAAGACCACCTTGATGTTCCTTTCCAGCCAGTCCCTCAACTGAATGCTGCTGAGAGGTGCCAAGTGAACCCACAGCCACGGCCATAGTCATGGCCAACACACAGACCATGAAAAATAATAAAGCATTATTGTTTTAAGCCCCTACATTTTGAGGTGGTTTGTTGCACCACTGAATAATTGAAACAGTTACAAGTCAGGATCTGACTTGTAAGTCTACCTGATCAAGTACTACCTGATTTCAAAACCCGTACTAAGAGTATAGCAACATATGTTACTTCTAATTGGGAGGGGAATGTTGCACCAACTCTACAATATTCACGGTAAATATTTGTTGATTGAATGAAGGGAGTGGGGGCACTTCCATAGAGGCAGGAAAGTCCAGGGAATTCAAAGGCAGGATGGCAATTACCTTTCAACAACTACCACCCCCTGCCAGCTACAAATATTCCAAAAACAAAAATATACTAGGCATCCCTAAATCTAGAAACATTTGTGTGGACATCACCAAACTTCCTCTCTGTCTCTTTTTCTGTTAAATTCAGATCAGGCAAAATTGAGAAGTTAGCAGAGTTTGATTTTTGATGGTCACCCACCCTGCCCTCGACTCCCCCAACATGTCTCTGGCACCTCCTCTACCCTCTCACTTGGCCCTCTAGGCCCAAGAGCTCTTTCTCCCTCTTTCCATCTAAAATCCACATGCAGAGGAGGGGAAGAGGATTTGGATGTTAATAGATGGCTTTACAGGCCAAAGAAATGAAGCCTTAAGTTCAGTGCTTTCAGGAGACATCTGCCAGCAGGTGGAGGAGGTGTTCTAAGGATGGGGAGGCAGCTGGAAGTGTCCCTGTGAATGGAGAATAAAGGAATGCCCCCCCCTCCAAATCCCTCCAAATCCCCAAGAAGGAGGGGGTTGTGGCTCTCCACACCTGGGGCTGTGGTCCCCACTTGTGTACCTCCCAGGGCAATCACTATAGTCTAGTGAAGACCCACAGGGGTCAATGCATCCAGTCCCCTGCTTCCCGGCAGCCCTGACACTGCCTTTTCTGTTCTAAGCTCCCCTTCCCTCTTGTGCTCCTGCAAACATGCACACACCTCCCAAGGTCACACACACATGGCTCCAGCACCTGGATCCCACACCTGGAAAACCATCGGGGCCCCTCACAGCACACTCGACCTAAGGAGAGCAGGCCCCACTCCCGCTCCCAGGCACACCATGGCAAGTGCATACAGGCGCCGTGCCACACACTCACATGCAAAGCAATGCAGTGGGGCGCGCACATCCAGATCACTGTGGGTAGTCACCAGCGGAGGCACTGGGATATGAGGAGACAGAAACATGCGTGCACACACATGCACACCTCCAGATCATCCTGACTATCACACGTGCACGCCGGCACGCACACAGACACCCAAAGCCTCCCACCCTCAGACACCCGCACAGGTGCCCAGCCAGGCCTCAACACCAAGCCCCTCCCCCACCCTTTTTCAGAAGCAGGTGAAGAGGGCTGGGTTTGAGGGCGCTCCCCTTCCTCCCTCCCTCTGGCCCTGCTCTCCAAGGTCCAGAGTCCCAGAGGGGTCTGGAGCCCGCCCCCGCCCCCCAACCTGGCGCGGGGAGCAACTGGCGAGAAGCCGGGGGGATGGGAAGCCTGGTCTCAAAACGTTCTGATTTTAATTCCTTAAATTAACCCCTTCCTTGCCTCTGGCCTGGCCTGCCCAGAATCCCTCCCTGTCCGGCAGCCTCGGGGGCCTCCCGAGGGCTGTGGGGGAGAAGGAAGAGGAGGAGGAGGCAGCGGCTGGGGTCCTCCCTGCCTTCTCTCTCCAGGAGCGGTCCCGCAGCGCGCCCATGACTCGCCCTTACCTCCTCCACCCCGCGGCGAGGCCAGGCCCCGCGGCCCTCGGCTGGGGGTGCACAGGCAGCCCCCGCGTGCCGTGTCCAGATGCAGGGCCGCCCTGGGGCCTCGGATCTCGTTCCCCTCCGCAGCCTCGGGTGGCCGCCGCGGCTTGCGCCCCCGCCTCCCTCCCGGGGCGGGGGCGGCCGAGCCTCCCAGCCAGTCGCAGCGGGAGGGGCACACAAACCGGGTGGGGGAAGGATGGAGGAGGAGGTGGGAGGAGGAGGGGGCTCGCGGCCGGAGGAAAGGAACAGAAGGGGGAGGGAGGCAGCGAGGAGGTGGGGCGGAGTCGGCCCCTCCTTCGGGGCGGGCTCTCCTGCGAGATGGGGAGCGGCAGATGCCGCCAGAAGCGGCTGCGCCGGGACCCCACGTTTTCCGCTGAAGGTGGCTTCGATGGGGGAGGGGTCCGCGGCGCCGCCCTGGGGGTGCAGGGATCGCTTGGCCGAGCCCTTCCTTGGTCCCGGTCTTCCAGGCTCCCGGCACCGCCCAGTGCACTCTCCCTGCCCCAGGCACCTCTTCTGCCCACCTTTAATTCAAACCGCTCCGCCCTAGCCCTACCACTCCGGCTTGGGCCTGCTCCCACCCGGGGCAGATCCCGGGCGTAGGGGGGCGGTTCTGTGGGTCAGGAAGAGGGCGGGTACGCTGCAATGCTCCTAGGATATGCGCCACGGTCACTAAGCAGCCTCGTGGGCCGCGCCCTAGGTTGTGCACCCGGCGACCTCCGGCCAGATGCGTGGTCTCGGCGGCGATTGCTTGAGCCAATCTCCTCTGGGCATCCCTAGGGAACCAGGAAAGCTTCGAGTGGCTGCTTTCCCAGGACCCAATTTTGCCCTTGAGGATGCCATCGAGGAGCACCTGTCCCCATCACAAATCCCATCCCGGACCTAGAGGAGGAAAAAAGAGGCGGTGGTCTGTAGCCCTGGTTCCTTCCCACCCACTCCACCCCATCCCCCTAACCCCCCACCTCCCACCCCCGCTTCGAACTTGGTTAGGAGAGAAGCCCGACTCCCTAGGCCTGGAGCATCTGGAGGGCCTGGCCCTTGGCTTAAGGCCTATCCAGCCGAAGTAGAAACAATCTGGCTGTTCCAGGCTTGGAGGAAGTCCACAGGGCTGCAGTGGGGCCTGAGAAATCAGACATGGTGTTGGGGCTATCAAGCCCAGGGCGAGCTGGGCTTTAGAAGAGGAGAAGGACAGATGGAATTTCAGGCTAGGGGCAGTACTTGGGCAAAGGCACAGAGCCGAGCTTGGGCAGGGTTGAGCACCAGGGCTAAGAGGGGCAGTCTGGCTGCAACAGCCAGCAGGAATCCAGCATAGCCCCAGGATTCTCCAATAGAGGCTGATGGGGACTTTCCTTGACCCCCTCCTACTCCTGCTCTGGCAAAGGCATTGGGCATTTAGTATCAGGAAAGATAATTTGTAAACTTGTCTGGTGGCTTTTGGGGATAGGCAAATTTAAGAAAGACAGGCTGAATAGTGGCCAATCAGGTCAAACTACCACCCCCCCCCCACCCCACCCCACTTTTCCTTCCCCTAGCTGAATTTTTTTCCTCCTTCAGAAAGTCTTCTTAGTGTGAGTGGGAAATCACTTCCTCTAAGACCTAAATGATAACAGCTCCTCTTGGCCAAGTGCCAAGCATCATACTAAGCATTTTTATGCATATCATTCAATTGTCCTAACAAATCTATCAAATGCATATTATTATTCCTACTTTACAGACAGGGGAGCTAAAATTCAGAGCCCAACGAATGGCACAGTCAGGATTTGAACTCAAGTCAATAAACTCCAATGTCTGTGCTTAAACACAGTGCCCTCCTGCAACCCTTTTGCTGTATTAGGCTTACTGAACCCTCCTCTTCTAAAATACAGATTCCCTAAATCCACCTGCTTTTGCAGAGAACCAAAAATGTCCATATATTGTCTGGTTCTATCTTTGTTCTCATGTTTGTTCGTCCTCATTCTATGTTTCTTATGAATATGCAAAAATAATACAGGACATGCTTGTGTATGTATGCATGCACTTTTGTGCATATATGTATGCATGCAGGTATATATCTGTGCATATGCACATGTGTGCATGTGTGTACGTGCACAGGTGTGTGCATGTGCATACATGTGGGTGTACATTGCATGTTGTGAATGTATCTATTAGTGAATGCTCATGTGGATGTATGTGGGTGTGCATGCATTTGAATATATGGGGGGGCTGTGCACGTGTATGTGCACATGCGCATATGTGTGTATGCATGTGTGCATGTGCGCATGTGTGCTCGTGCTACATTTCACAGACAACAATCCCTGCTTGGTTGTTATGGGAACCACAGTTCTAAAAATGTTAAACTGAATCCCACTCCATGTGGGCCAGAAAAACCAAAAGAGAAAGAGCTGAGTGACAGACATATCTGGGGGCCCAGAGCTAAGGTAGAGAATCATGGGCTTAGCAAGACCTGGACAGGCACAGAGCAGCCAAAAGTGTGGTCCCACTCATAAGACCCCCATGACTTGGATCAGGACCTCAGTCCTGCTTCTGCCCAACTCTCCCTCCTGATCTTTTCTCAGCTTCATGCTCTCCAACCACCTTCCTTCCTTGCTCTTTCCCCCTTCTCTTTTCCTTTCCCCTTTTAGCACTTTAGGCCTTTTTTTGGCCAACCAATCCACACAATAATTAGGCCCTTGAATGTGCTGGGCGGTAGGCATGGTGATATGGAGCCCACACATGTGGATCAGACATGGTCTCTGCTCTTGAAGGAGCTCAGGGTGGGAGGATTTGGATAATTCATGGTCGGTGGGGGGTGGGGGGAGGAAAGAGCAAAAGTAGGGATGACAGAGGAGGGTAGAAGATGAATTTGGATCAGACATGTAAGGCTTTAACTGCAGTGTATTTTTTGTAGGAAGGGGGAAGTTGTGGTCAGTTGGGATAAAACACCATGAACAATGGTTTAGGGAAATTACATCAGTAGTGATGTGCAATGTGGAATGGAGGAAGAGAGACCACAGGGAGCAGTTTGGTACAGTGCAGGCTTGTCTCAAACAGGGCACAGGGGGTGGGGGGATGAGGGAAGAAATAGCAGGCATTCTAGGTTGCTTTGTCACTCTCTTTCCCCATATCCCACCTCATCAAGATTCTCATTACTCTTCCCTGTCTCTCCACGGTGAAAATGGGGATTAGAGTGACCACTGTTACTAATGTCTGTGTTGAGTTCTTCAAGTATACTGGAAAGGAAACAAGTTAGGGGCCACTGGCCTGGCCTATGGTAGGCACTCAATAATACTTGTGGAACGAGTAGATACAGGGATATACACTGGTCTTGGAACTGGATGGCCCAGGTTCAAGGCCCATTTCAGTCTCCCACCATCTGTGTGCCCTGAAGAAAATCGCTAAATCTCTTGGGCCTCAGTTTCTTTCTCTACACATTGAGAGGTCAGAAATTCTGTTCTTCTAAGTTCCGTCCAACTACATGTTATTATCATGTGCTTCTATGTGCTTGTCATAGCCACAGTGTTTGTGTATGTGCAGGGAGTGGCATGGACTGAGGTACTGGCAACAGGCAAAAAGAAGATAAACATGGGAAACATTTTAATAGAGGAACCAATGTGTTCTGGCTTCAGTGTTAATCAATATTGTCGAATGGATAAGCCAAAGACCCTCCTGCTACAGAATATGTGGACTGATTCACAAGACATAACAGACCTCTGAAACGCTTAACCAAGATTGTAGTAAAGGAAAGAAAATCTATATGGACCAAAACTGGGAAGAGAAATGAGACCAAGAAATGTAAGCAAGGGATGTGCTATGACTAACCCCAGGAGATATGGGGAGGGAGGCTTATTGCTTATGTGCTCTGACCTGGGCTCTGACTGGGGGAGTTGCCTATGAGAATGTATAACAATATGGGTTAGACTTTGAACTCACAACTCCTGTGTGATATAGGAACCGTGGGCTGAAAATTAACATAAAGACTGATGTCCATCAGTTGGTACTCTTAGGATGCATGGCACAAGCACACACAAAACTGCTCAGGAAAAACATACCCTCAAGCCAGGCCACGGAGTATTTTTGCCCAGGTAAATCCCCACTGAAGATGAACTCACAAGCTAAAAATTACAATAGACAAAAGGAAATATGTACCATAAATGAGAGTAGATAAGACCCTGAAGAACTCCAGGAAGGTCCAACAGGTCCGAGTGACAGCCTGGATACAGGAGGAGGGATCAAAGGTGAATCCCACAGAACTGTTAAGTTATTTGGATGAGACCAGGGACCCAAACAAATGATAGTCACCATTAGCAGAAATTGGGTATATGGAAGAATGATTTGGTTTTAGACAGATAGTATTTGAAATGGCAGTGGGACACCCATATGGAGGTGTTCATTAGTCCAACCAAGTGGTTACAGCTGGGGTAGAGACCAAGGCTGGCTGGCTTAGAAGTCATTTATGCAGCAGTGATAGCTAAAGGCCTTGAAGTGAATGTGCTTTCCAAAAACAGTGTTGAAATAGGGAAGGTGAGAGCTAGGAACCAAGTCTGGAAAAACACCCATATTTTGAGGGCCAGATGAAAAAGAGGCTCAAGTAAGGAAAGAGCTCTCTGTTAGTCCCTAGTTCTGTGTGGGCCTGGCCTAATATTCTCTTCCCTCAGAATCCCTAGAGGAAGGTCCAGTAAATGGAACAATTTCTCTTGGGAGTGACAGGAGGGGCTTTTCAGCTGGGAGTTCTAGAGTCAGGCAGGGCTCTGATACCAGCACCACTACCAAGTCACTTCTGTGGGGGTTCAATTTTCTCATCCGTGATATTTAGGCCTAGGTGTGCGTGAGGACAAGAGAGGGGCACAATAGAGCTGACAGTACCTGGCAGAATGCTACGAAGGGGGTAAGGGTGGGGTGGTTAGACACTACCCACCCACAGTCTGTCTGCCCTTCTCTCTTTGCTTAGGTTGTATGGTTTGCAATCAGTTACTTGAAATCTGAGCCTCTGTGCTCTTCCTTACATTGCGTGGGAAATGAAGTCAGGTGGTCCATACCTATAAGTGAAAGGTATGGTCACTTCAATAGTAAGCTAATGAAAATCATCATCTTACGTCTTTGCGAATCTGCCACTTACCTATTACAATACCTGATGGTCCACCATTTGAGCCTCTCTACAGGGTTAAACATTGCCCTCTGCAGGCTACTTTTAAAAATGCTAACTCTTCTAGAAGAGGTAATGTGGAGTGGAGTCCTTTACCACAAATTGGTCTATTAGATACAAGATATTCAACCATGTGGAAGTACTTAATACCTGGGGAAACAAATGGGTGGAATTCTCGGACTTGATCATTTTGTCTCTGGTCCACTTGACTGTGGGGTGGAGGGTGAGCACGTCTGACAGTGAAGAGACAAAGAAGCCAAAGGATCAGAAGCCGGCTTGATCTGGCATCAGAGGGCTGTAAGGCATTCTTGACTCAGGAATAGCTCAGTGCAAAAGAGAAAAGAATAAAGCCTGAAGACAGGCCCTATCCTTTCCTTAGCAGAGAGGAGTTACTGGGGAGGAGAGATAGGGTGGCAGAGCAGGCTTTTAATGTTCCAGGTTGTGCCCAAGGTGGCCAGAAAGAGTATAAAAGCTTTTGAGTTGTAAGCTCAAGGAGTAAAGGGGGAGCAAGTTGCATCCATTCCCCATCTTCTCCATCACAAAATCATGTTTTCCTCTCTTCTTGCTCCAAACCCCCTCCTCAAGCCATGAAGGATTCACCTGGAAGAAGAGCTAGGGAAAAGGGACTGTGGCAGGTGCATGGCTGGATGGTAAATGGGCTGCTGCCACCTGGAAAAGATCCTTTGTGAGCAACTAGCCTGTGAGAATCTGGAAAGCACCCTCTCTTTGCTGGGCTTGGCTCTGCCCATCCATGGTCTAGCTGAACGCTGAATCCCTTTTGGCCATGACAGCATGTGCTTCTCATACAGAGGCACAGGCACTGGCTGGAGCCTCTGTGATACCCAAGACTCTGGGTGTTCACAAACAGCACTGACATATTGCAGTCTTCTCTTGCTGTCGCTACTGCTTGGGGCTCCCTCTAGTTGCGGAACCTATTTCACTCCTTGGCAGGAAGCCTTTCCCAAACAGTGCTCTTAAGCTGAGGTGCCACCATTCTGGGGTTGGTAAAAAAGCACTGGCTCTGGAGCCAGATAGATCTGAGTTTGACCTTGTTTGTTCCTAGCTGGGTTACCCAGAAAGTTACCTACTTTCCTGCCTCATCTTTGAAATGGAATTTCAGGATTGTGAGGATTAAGGATAATATATGATCAATGTTTAACACCTAAGCCTCTCAATCACTCTCAAGTTTCAGAAACACCTTGAGCCCTTAGGTCAGTTGTAATTAAATCCATCTGTTAATTCAGTACATATTTATTGAATGCCTACTGTGTTCCACAGTGCCTGACAGAAGCTGCATAATGATTCCATTGGCGTCATATCTCCCTCCTCTTCTGGCACATATTCTCCTGGGGGAGTGGTTGGGGAATGGGTCAGAAGCTTGGATGGCAGATTCAGTAAGCTTTTAGCACAATAATTTTAATTGCAAAAATAAACAGTTTTGTCAACTGCTCGAGAGTAGCGTCTGCTTTACAAAAATTAACAACAACAAAAGGAAATAACCCCAAAGCAAAACGTTACATCCAATGGCTGATGGAAACGACATTGCTGTACAAAATCCCGCGCGAGACCGGCTCGGCGCTGCCCCAGCCTGCCTCTGGTGGGGGGGTGTCTAATAGGGGGCGTGGGGCGTGCGCCAAGCCAGTTACAAAACACGGTCTTAAGTCCCAAGGAAGTGCCCGCTCAGTGCACGAGAGGGCTTCCCTCATAGCGCGGCTAACGCGGGAGTTGGAGCCCGGACCGCGGGAGCTGTCCACAGAGCTGGTGCTGAACGAGGCGTGAACGACTGGCGCTTCAAGGGAACTGGAAGGGGGACCAGAGGCCGGCCCCGGGACGTGCCGGAAAGAGGAGAGGGGAGGGGGGCAGACCAGGTCGCCTCTTTCGTGCCAGGAGGCGGCGCCCCAATCTACAAACCCATTTCTCCCTCACAGGGCGGCGAAAGAGAGGCCCAAAGAGTAAAAGCCAAGGCCCTTGAGCCGTTCCTCGGCGCGCGCCTTCTGCTTGAGGTGCACCTTGCTGTGCCGTTTCTTCTCATCACTGCGCGCGAAGCGGCGGCCGCACACGTCGCAGGCGAAAGGCTTCTCACCCGTGTGAGTGCGCACGTGTGTGGTAAGGTGGTCGCTTCTGCTGAAGTTGCGTAGGCAGATGCGGCACTGGAAGGGCTTGTGGCCCGTGTGGATGCGCAGGTGGCGGTTGAGCTCGTCGGAGCGCGCAAAGCTGCGCACACAGCTCTCCACTGGGCAAGCAAAGGCCTTGGCATGCGGCCGCGGGCAGAAGCAGCGCGCGCTGCACTTGCCGCCCCTGCGCCCCTTACGCCGCGCCTTGGTAGGGGGGAATGGGACCGACGGCGGTGGCCCAGGAGGCTCAGGCACCCCACTGCTCCCGGGGATGTCTGCCACCAGAGGTTTCGGGAAGTCCGCCGCGGCGCTGCGGAGGCCTAGGGGGGAAACCTGAGGCTGAGTAGCGGTCAGAAACTCTCCACTGTCACCGCTACTCCCTCCCTCCCCGCTAGGAGGGGTCAGGAGACCTGGGAGGCCTTCGGCCACCTCCCCTAAGTCACCCGGGGCCAGCGGGAAAGCGTCGTAAGCCCCCGTGGGGTAGAGTCTGTTGGCGGGGCCAGCTGGCAGCTCCGCCGGGCAGCTGATCGATAGCAGGTCTTCAATCTTGGCCCCCATCGAGGGGAAGCGGGCGTCGGGGGCCGCCTGGTAACCTCCTTGTGACCCACAGCTCCCTGGGGCTCCAGCTGAAAGTAGCTCCCAGGGAGCATAGGGGCCTTTGAAGGCCGAGGCAGTGTCCAGCGCTGGAGAGGCCGGAGGCGCCCGAAGGCCTGGCTTGACGTCGGGTGGGGAGAGCTGAGGCTCATACAGGCACTGTGAGGGGGCGCCTGCTGAGGGAGAGACCTCCCAGAACGCCTCTGGGAAGGTGGCAGCGCCCAGATCCGGGGAGTAAAGGTCCGCTGGACCCGGGAGCAAGGCGTCGGGGCCTGCGGGAAAAGAGGCGTCCAGCGGAGACCGAGATGCTGCCGCCTCAGGGCCGGGGAAAGGTGCCAGACCTAGGATGCCCGACATGAGGTTGAAGAGTGCCTCCGGGTCGTGCGGGTGTTCGGGTACTGCTTGGATGAAGAAGCTACCGCTGTAGCTGAGGCCAGGAGGGGGCGTGGGTGCAGGCCCCTCCAGGAAGCAGGAATCGGCTAAGTCCCCCCCGGCGCCGCAGCTGCTCAAAGCCCAGCTCAAGAAGTCACTGCCTGCTGAGGAGGGAGCAGGAATCAGCTCCGGGCACATCAAAGGGTGCGCCTCCGGAGTCTGCAAGCCCCCACCCACTAGGCCCTTGGGGCGCACTGACACATAAAAGGTTCCTTTTCCACATTGTGATCCAGCCTGAGCCCGCATACGCCCCAAGACGCACACACAAACATGCACACGCAAAACACACGTGCACGGGCAAAAGGACGCCTTGATACACCCACAGGTTCCTGCGGAGGCGCTGGAGGCACAGTGGGGCAGGGAATGGTGTTGAGCACCCCAGGACCCCCGAGCCTCCTAGCACCCCTACCCCCACAGCTCTAGCGTTTCCGTCCCTGCCCGTTTTCAGGCACCATGCGCCCCCGCGCTGCGCCGCCGTCTGAGCACCCTCGGCCGTTCTCCTTACCTCCGGGGTAGCCGGCTGCCGCCGGCGCGTCTCTGCCGGGCAACCGGGACAAGTCGGTACTGGGTTCCGCGCAACAGCCCTCGGTGGACTTGACCAGGAGCGCGTCGGGGCCGGAAAACTCGCTAAGGTGGAGCATGGCGCGGCAGCGGCTGCGGGGCGCCGGGGGCCTCGCCCGCTGGGCTTGGCGCGCGGGTGACGGGGAGGCCAGTAGTTGGGGTGCCCTGCGCCTCACAGACCCAGGCGGCCGGGCTCCTGGCTCCAGGCGCTCACCTCTGGGAAAGAGGTCCCGGGGTCGAGGCTCCCTTGCTCGCCGGGACCCGCCTCGGGCGGCGGCTCCTCGCCTCTCCAAAGCGCAGCCGGGCTCCCCCGATCCGCGGCCCCCCCCACTTATATAGCAGCGGCCGCGCTGGCTCCGGGCTTCCGACTCCCCGGGCCACTGCCATTTCGGGAGGCCCCGGCCCTGCCGCCGTGACGTAAATGCCCAAACATGGACACAGGATGTGTGCCGGGGACTCCCGAAAAGGAAAGCTCGGGCTGTGACGTCGCCGCCGCCGCCGCCGCCGAGCCCGCGCCGCTGCGTGCGCGCGCGCTCCCCGAGCGTGGAGCCCCGTGCGCGCCGGGGCCGCGGGTACGCCTGACTGGGGCGCTGCGCCACGTGGGGCCCGGCGTTCAGTTAGTGCACTTCCCGCCTGCAGGCAGGGGCCGGGGGTCGGCGAGGAAAAGCTGCGTGGGCTTTGGATTCCACAGTTGGGGATTTGAATCCACTCTCTGCTACGTACAACCTGTGTCACTTAATCTCCCTGAATGTCAGTTTCCTCACCTGTGAAATGGAGCTATGTGTACCTACTTCATAAATTTACTGTAAACAGTAATTAGGTTAGAGCATATTAAATGCTACGCATGGGCACACAGTAAACTACAGAGATGCTTGCCAGTATTCATTATTTGCTTCCACCTGTGTGTTTTTTCATTTTCTTAATAGTTTTTTTTCCCTTTAGTTTGTTCTAGGAAAAATAACAATTCAATTAAAAAGGACCATAACGCTTGCTACCGATGAGAGGAAAAATCAATTAGTACAAAAGGGTATATTCTAAATTGAAAAGTAAAAGTCTCTTCCCTCCCCATATACCTCCTGAGGTAGCAACATCTAAGTGTCTTGTGTATTCTTTCAGAAAAAAATATGCATATACTGGCATACTCACTGTCTTGCAATATAATTTTTTTCCATTTATAATAGTTGAGAGATTGCTCCATGTCTGAACATAAAGAGCTTCGTCATTCTTAGGGCTGCTTAGTACTCCATTATGAGGGAGGTCAGTTTGTCCCCTATCCATGAGCGCGTAGAAGCTTACAACCTTTGGTTTTTACCAACCTTGTTGTACCCAACGTTCTTGACTATATAAATGCGAATATATCTGTGGGATAAATTCCAATGAATGTAATTCTGGGTCAAGGGTATGTGGAATTTTGATAGACAATTGGCAAATTGTCCTCCAAAGAAGTAGGGCCTATTCCTGCTCCCTCCTCCTTCACCTACGGGGTATGAAATGCTTTTGTAGACTTTTTTTCTGCCTTGACTTTTACTCTAAGGATGCTGTTCCCAGCAACACGCCGATAATCCACAGGATATATTTCCCTGAAATCAGCACCTGGACTAATTGGAAAAATTTTTTTTCCCCAGAAGAATTTTTTTCTTCTGGGAAAAAACAAACAAACAAACAAACAAACAAACAAAAAAACCAAAAACCCTCATCTTAAGGTAGCTGTGAATCTTGGCTGCAGAAGGTCAGTCAGTTCCAGCAAAGAAGCCTGCCTACTCTCCTGATCTCTTCTGTCTTCCGCTGTGGTTTTCCCTCTGTCTTATTTTCTTTAAATAGTTGTGGTTTTATTTTGTTGTATAGTTCACTTAACTCCTTTCTGGAACCAAATTAGGAGATTAAATCAATACACAGGATAGCATGTTTTTCCTTACAAAGAGCATCTGTTCTTGGGACTCTAGGAGTTGGAAGTGGGGAGGGCAGGGCTGGGGTTCCCTCTTCTTTCTCTGCTTTCCTAGGAATAGGAACAAAGCCATTCAGGGGTGATGGGCTACAGAATGATTTGCAGTGTATCTCCCAGCCTCTCTCGCCCACTGGTATTCTCATTTTTGAGAGAATGCCAAAAATGCCCCAACCTCACCAAATTCTCAGGCCTTTCACCCTATGTCCATCATCCAAACATTCATTCATGCGTTCATTTTTTCTCAATGTTCATTCACACAGTATTCCTTCCTTAAGTGCTTACTAAGGGCCAGAGGTAGATTTTGGTTTTGAGTCCACCAGGACCCTGAGACCCTTCTCCATCCCTAACTGCCCCAACCCCACTCTACTATGACCCCACAAGTATGGTCACAGAATATGTCATCACGTAATCACTTGCAAAATCTATGCTGACACACTTGCACTCATCTTCTCCCCATGTCTGGAAATCATACAAAGGTTTTCAAGAGTCATGTATGAGCAGCATGTCCTAACAAATGCCACAGATATAATTCCGTGTTAGCTACACACATGTTTGCATGTCGGAAATGCAGAAACCCGGCACATATCTGTAAGGATGAAACACACAGATCACTACTTCCATTATACACTATTTCAGACCGGGGGATTGATTGTAATCCAAATGCATTGCCAAGGCCAGGTGAGCCCACACCAGACACACAGGGCACACATGTCTCAAATCCATTCTGGCATCTTACTGCCTGGGAGGGAGGAGGAATGGAGGGGTTTGGCTAGGCCGGTGTCCAGGGCTCCCCAGGCTGCCCCGTCGGGCCAGATTGGCCAGCCCCAGGTTCCCCGTCCCTTCTGTTGTTCTTCCCTCTGCCACAGCATTCCTCCTCCTTCTTAGTCATGGATAATTCCCCTACTCCTTTGGCAAGTTTTCAGACCTTTGCTGCTCTCTGCCAAGGGCTGTTGGGCTAGGTCTGTGTTGATAAGGGTCCAAGTCACCCCAACTTCTTGTTACAGGCCAGGCCTGGGAGTAGGGCTGCAGAGGGAAGACTGAATAGGAGAGGAAATGAGGAACACAGCTTGCACTCTGGGTGTGGGCTGGCCCACACACCCATCTCTGACCCACTCACCTTCAGTGGACACACATACACACACTCTCACATATGGGATGGTTACCTCTGGAGGGTAATTGCATCTGCATTTGGTTCCTTGAGGAGAAGAAGGGGGGACTATAAAGAGAATGGGCATTTTATAGCCCTTCCCAGCTCAGCCCCTCTTACCTCTAAATTTTAACAGCTCTAAAAGAGATTCGGGGCCTAGATAGAATAAAGGTCTTTGAGAGGAGAAGAAAGAGGAGCTTAGACCTATGAGTTCTACTTTAATTCACCACTTTAAATATAAAAACACAAACTGGAAGGGAAAAAGGGAAATCACACACTTTGAGCATCTTATATCATTTAATCATCCCAAAGCTCTATGGAATAAGGAATTGGAGACCTATTTCACAGATGAAGAAACAGACTAGGCGTGCCTGGGTGGCTCAGTTGGTTAAGCATCTGACTCTTGATTTCAGCTCAGGTCATGATCTCATGGTTCATGAGATCGAGCCCTGTGTGGGCTCTGCACTGACAGTCCGGAACCTGCTTGAGATTCTCTCTCTCTCTCTCTCTCTCTCTCTCTCTCTCTCTCTCTTTCTCTCTGCCCCTCCCCCACTCTCTCCTGGGTGTGCTTTCTCTTTCTCTCTCTCTCTCTCAAAATAAATAAATAAACATTTTTTTTAAAAAAAGGAACAGACTAGATAAGGTTAAATAACTTGCTCAAGACCACACTTCTATTCAGTGATAGGATGGACAAGCTAGCCTACTCCACAAGATAATTTAGGAAAAGATTATTCATTTTACAAAAGGATTCACTCTAGGATTGCCTAGATGGATGACATCCCTCTAGCTTTTCAAGTAGGGTATGATGTACAAACTTGATCTGGCTGGTGTCCATCCCTGCAAAGTTTCCATGGAGTGACTGCCATGGATAGGATGGATAGGAGCACTGTGGGTCACATCAGACATGTGCTGAGGAGAAGCAACGCAAGGTCCTTGGGAACCAGTGTGGAAGTTGTCATTGGTGGTAGTGTGTGTGTGTGTGTGTGTGTGTGTGTGTGTGTGTGTGGCCTTGGGGAGGGTGAGAGGAAATTTCCATGGGATTTCCATGGGAAAAGGTTGGGGAAGCAGAGTTTACCTTCTGGACAAGCATGGAACAGACAATTACTGAATGAATTAATGAATGAAAAAATTCATTCATCAAATGTTCATTGAGTACAGCCTTGTGCCAGGCACTGCGCAGGCTCCTGGGACACTGTTACTGATGCTGCGGTGGATAAGACTGGAAGCTCTGGATCCAGGGTGGGAGGAGGGAGGAGGAGGAGAATGGGGAGGAGTGAGCCTCCCTCTTCTCTCTTCTAAGAAGGGCCCAGCCCCTGTCATCATTCTGGTAATGCTACTGCCCCCTCCTCCACCCCCCACCTTGATCTTTCTGCTCTAAATATCATTGTGTTCAAATAATAGTGTATATATTTAAAAAGACTCCAAGAAGACAGCTGCCTCAGAGTATTAATCATGAAGAGGCCAGCACTCAGTCTCCATGGTGACTCCTGACAGAGCTGAGGAGCAGCTTCTCGGCCCACTTCCTGGGGCCATGGAGATGCAGGGACATAGCATCTCTCACCCTTCTCTTTCCTCTCTGCCCCTCCTCTCTCCCTCCTTCCTCTCCTTTCTTCTCTCCTCACCTTCCCTCTCCACTTCCTCTCTTTTCCCTTCTTAAAAGATTTAGTTAAAAGCAGGGACAGAGGCAGGATCCAGCCATCAGCCTAACAAGGAACAAGGCCAGTGAGACTACAGCAGGGATGAAGTATGTCTCCAACTGCCACCTCTGCAGAACACAAGTCCCATCCTGGAGACCCCTGCAGCGCCCCTTAGGCTGCACTGACCACTGTGATGGATGCAGTCTGATCATCTGTCCCGAGGCAAGGGACCCACTGCCAGGGTCCTTCTCTGTCCCCTCCCCTGGCCATGGCCAGGCATTGGTTTATAATTTCTGTCTTTACCATTTTTAATGCTCATTGGAAAATGATAAACATGTTTTTTAAAATATTTTTTTATGTTTTTTTTTTTAAATTTTTTTTTTCAACGTTTTTTTATTTATTTTTGGGACAGAGAGAGACAGAGCATGAACGGGGGAGGGGCAGAGAGAGGGAGACACAGAATCGGAAACAGGCTCCAGGCTCCGAGCCATCAGCCCAGATGCCTGACGCGGGGCTCGAACTCACGGACCGCGAGATCGTGACCTGGCTGAAGTCGGACGCTTAACCGACTGCGCCACCCAGGCGCCCCTATTTTTTTATGTTTAAGTTTATTTATTTTAAAGAAAGACACAGAGGGAGTGAGTGGGGGAGGGGAAGAGAGAAGGAGAGAGAGAATCCCAAGCAGGCTCTGCATTGTCAGCACGGAGCCGATGTGGGACTCGAGCTCACAAACCATGAGATCATGACCTGAGCCAAAACCAAGAGTCAGACTCTTAACCAGCTGAGCCGCCCAGGCACCCCAAGATAAACATGTTAAAATGAAAATATCTTCCCCAATTCTATACCCAGATAAATACATTTAAATAGTTTCAAGTTGATTCCTATAGCCTTTTCTTCATGCATATTCATTCAACATTCCTCTATCCAACTGTAACACTACCATCATCATCATTATTTATACCAATGGTGTCACACTATACATACTCTTGTCAGCTACAAGACATGGTACCTTAAATGGTTTTTCTTTTCCCCATCGTGATACAGATTAATCGATAGTGCTGTTAACAACTGCTCCAGCGTATTCCGTCATGCAGATGTACATAAGTTTTTAACTCAATTGTTTTCTGTTTTTCAGTATTATATAATGAATCTGGCTGTGCATAGTCTTTTTTGTGTACTTGGTTCACTGATGGAGGTAATAATACTAAGTATGCTAGTTAACATTTGTATACCACTTACTATGGGCACTATTCACCAGGTATTGAGAGTTTTACATACACTCACCATTTAATTCTCACAATGTGTTGAGTACTATTATTATCTCTATTTCATAGAAGGGGAAATCGAGGCATGGGGAGGTTAAGAAGCTTGCCCAAGCTTACGGGGTTAGTAAACGATGGTGCCAGCATCTGAACCTACAGTAAAACTATAGGCTAGAGTCCAAGGAGTAGAATTCCTAGGTCAAAGGTGCAAACATTCAGAATTACAATATATAATGTCAAATGTTCCTCTAAGAAAATTGTTACAATTTTGGAGCCAGACAGCAGCATATGAGAGTCAACTGGTAAGCACCAAGAGGTATCCTGGTGATATTTTAATTTGCATTGTAAAGTTAATTTGCATTGTAAACATTATAGGAATCTCTCCACAGGGCCTTAGTATTTCCTTTTCTGTGATCCAGGGGAAGCTTCCTAATGCTCTTCACATTCCCACAAGGGGCACTGGAGATCAGGCTGTTCTGGCATTGACTAGAGTGGGTTGTGGGGTGTGGGGGGCTTCTGTACCCTTCTTCCTTTTGTGATTTTTAGTTCCGGGTAATGGGGGAGGCAGAGAAGAGAACAAGGTGGCTGTGAACCATTTAGGAAAAGCTTCCTAGACTCTTCCAAGGCAGCTTCTAGTTGTTCTCTCACAGGACAGAGGGAGGTTATTCCTTCTCCCGTCTTCCATTCTACTCCCGTGGGCAAAGTCAACACTGGACAGAACTGAGAGGTAGATGATCACAGGAGAGCTGTGACTGGGATGGGTTCCAGAAGGGTCAGAGGCAGTGTTGGGGGGATGGACTTAGTGACTTCTCCACACTGCTACCCACCCTGGGATTTGGAATCAACCTTCTTCCACCCCTTTGTGTCTAAGTCTGGTTCCTCCTTTGTGGGCAATAATGGACTTGAACCTTGACAGATGTTTTTATTTGATTAGGTAATGGTGTTCAGAGCATTGCGTTTCAGTTCTTGAGTTGAGAAGGTGAAAAAGAGGCTGACAGAGTGGCCTGAGAGGCTTTAGCTTTGGAACAGAATTAGAATCAGAAACAAGCCTGCTACGCCTCTCCTCCCCGGTGTATTTCTCTCCCCCCTGGCCTCTCCCGCTTCCACTGACCTGACTTCATCTCACTGTCTTCTATCCTCTCTCCTCCCCCGCCCTGTCTCACAATAGTTCTCTTTAAACTGCTTTAAATGTTTATTTATTTTTGAGAGAGGGAGAGAGCACTAGCAGGGGAGGGGCAGTGAGAGGGGGAGACAGAGGAGTCAGTGCAAGCCGTCCAGGTGCCCTACTGCTTTAAAGTAGATTGGCCAATGTACTAGAACCAGACAGCGTAACTCCAAAATACCCAGGCAGTTTATCCACAGATGGGCCACTGAGCCATAGCCTGAGTCCTCTGTGTGTCCTCAAACCCTGACAACCATCAGAAGGTCAGGCTTCTGGTTGAAAGTGGCAGAAATGCAGCCTGAACTAGTTTAGGCCAAACAAATTAATTACGCCTCCCCCCACACCCCGCCACCCGAAACGGAATTTACCAGCTCACAGAATCCAAAGGCGTGTCAACCAACCAACCAACCTACAGGGGAGGGGAGGGACACAGCTGCGTGTCGTGAGCTAGTGGAACCAGGGGCTAAGAGTTTTTCAAATGCTCTCAGCTCTTCCTCTTTTCTCTCACTGATGACTGAAAACCTGGCTGATGCTCTCCATATCAGCCTGCTGTGATAAATGGATTCTCATTCTCAGTTCCAGGTAGGAAATACCAAGAAAGACCTGTGCTATCCTCCTGAGGACAATTATCTGGCTAGGGGGAGGGTAATATACAGCTGATGAGACCACGAGGGGCTTGTGCTTGTGTTTCAAGGGCCTTCCCAAAGAAAAGGAAACCACTGGGAGCCAGGAAAACTTCCAAGAGGCCTCTGCCTTGGGCTCTGCGGGCAGGAGCTAGGCAGCAATGGCTCTGGCATGTTCTCATAACAGGGGCAGAAATGGATAGTTCCTTTTGCTTTAACAGTGCCCCTGGAGCAAGTCGCCTACTCCTTCTGTCTGCCAGCTCCAAGGAACACTGCCCAAAATAAAAATCCCTAATTAGCAATTCCTGCAATCCAGAGCAAAACAATGTATTTATTTCCTAGAATAATCTGGAGCCATATTCAGCTTGGCAACCAGTGGGTCCCACACATTCATGCGGGGTGCCATGTGAAGACTCCAGCAGAGGCTTATACTCAGTCAGGGTATGAGGGGCAGGGCTGCCGGGGTCCCCTGCCCGGGCAGCAGCAAGCAGGGGCCCAGAACAGAACTGGCTTTGTCAATGATGTACAGCGGGTTTCTGGTACAGGGTACGTAGGGAATGAAAGGAGCTTCAATAGGATTTCTAAACACCAGTTCCCATAAAGGCCAGTCTAGGGACACATGGCATACAGGGTCACAGAGAACCCCATTATGGAGTAGTGACCCCCAGCCTTGGAGCCTAGGGAACTCATTCCAAACCAGCTCTACTGTTAACTTGTTCTGTGGCTTTGAACAAATTACCAGTGCTTTCTGCGCTTGCATTTTTCTCACCTGCGTAATGGGAATATGTGTTATTTGCTCACCTACAGTCTGACGATTAAGAATCAACCAATCAGGCAGTTGAAGGACAAGCACATGCTATAAAATTGAGAGGCGATGAGATGCAATATATCCAGTTAAGAAACAGTAGATAACCCTGCTCACCCCAAATGTGCTTCTGGTTTCCTGGGTACCATCTCATATGGGGGTGGGATTGGTCACCGTGACCAGGATTTTGTGACTAACTTCCCCCCAACCCAATCCTTGCTCTCATTCATTCACTTATTCATTCATCTAAATACTTATTGAGGAGTTACTGTATCAGCTGCTTTAACAAATTATTACAGAAAGGTGTGATGCATGTGACAGGGTGGTTTGGGATCATACCATGAGGCAGGAGATAATAATCTAGTTAAGACTTTCAGGGGAGGCTTCCCTTGAGGAAGCAACATTTCATTTGAGACCAGAAGGTTGAGTAAAAGTTAGCCATGGGAAAAGGACAGGTTGAGTGGGGAGAATGTTCCAAGCAAAAGATCAAAAAGTGAGTGAGAGAGAGAGAGAGAGAGAGAGAGAGGATTGAAGGACAGAGAGAGGATTCAGGGAACTGAAGGAAGTCTGTAATGGCTGGACCACAAGGAGTAAAAAAAGCCAGAAAGGAGAAGTGTGGCCAGGTGGGAGACAGGGGCAAGCTCAGGGTCGCGGAGGATCTTTTAAAGCATATTTATGCATCAAGACTGTATCCTTGGGGCAATAAGATGCCTTTGAAGGGGGTTAAGCTGTGTAGGACATGTAGTTTTTATTTTAGAAAGACCAGTCTGCCTACTGTATGGAAGGTGATCTGGAGGGGAAATCACTTAAGAGGACACTGCAGCAAATCAGGTGACAGAGGTCTTGAGACCTGAGCCATGGTGATAGTAACAGGAAAGGAGAAGCGTCAATGGTCATTTAGGAGCTAGGATATAATGGACATACATGTGTGATTAGCCACTCCATGGGGCAGAAGGGAGAGGAGGGAGTCTCAGGTTCTGGAATTGACAGTGGGGTAGTCATTTATTTAGGTGGAGAACCAACAGGAAAAGCAGAGTCCTCCAACCAATCGCACTGTGTTTTATTTATGGAATTATAACTTACATACAGTGAAAGGAGCAAATCTTAAGTGTACAGTTTGAGGACCTTTTACCCAAATCAAGATACAGAACAGTGACTTGCCCCAGAAAGTTCCCTTGTGCCCTTTTCAAGTTAACAGACATCCCTCTCTGAGGTAACTGCTTTTTTCCATGCTATCCCTATTGATTAGTTTTGCCTGTTTTTGAACTTCATATACATGGAATAATTTAGTCTGTGTTGTTTTGCATCTGGCTTCTTTTGCTCAACACAAAGTCTGTAAGTTTATCCATTCCATGTTTTGCGTGTATCAGTAGTTTGTGCTTTGTTGTTTTTGTTTTTAAATCACAGACTAGGGGCGCCTGGGTGGCTCAGTCGGTTAAGCGGCTGACTTCGGCTCAGGTCATGATATCGCAGTCCGTGAGTTCGAGCCCCGCGTCGGGCTCTGTGCTGACCGCTCAGTGTCACACACAGTGTCTCCCTCTCTCTGACCCTCCCCCGTTCATGCTCTGTCTCTCTCTGTCTCAAAAATAAATAAACGGTAAAAAAAGTTAAAAAAAAATAAATCACAGACTAATATTCTATTGTTTGAATATGTCACAGTTTGCTTATCCATTCTCCTACCGATGGAGGCAGGTTTTTGTTGTTGCTGTTTTTGGCCTTTATGTTTGTTTGTTTGTTTGTTTGTTTGTTTGTTTGAAGAAACCAAAAGAAAAATGATTTAGAAATGAATGATAATGAAAAGATATAACAGTTTTAAACCCTTATGACCTACAATGTAGTTTTAAAATATATAAATAAGGGATGCCTGGGTGGCTCAGTCAGTTAAGCAATCGACTCTTGATTTTGGCTTGGGTCATAGTCTCATGATTTGTGGGGTTGAGCCCCACACTAGCCTGCTTGGGATTCTCTCTCCCTTTCTCTCTGCTCCTCCCCCCACTCACACATGTGTGCATGCTCTTTCATAATAAATAAACTTCAAATAAAGTAAAATACGTAAATAAAAGGTATGAATGAGAGATAGCATTTACTTAAGCAAAAAAAAAAAAATTAAAAATTTAGTAATGAACTGAAGAATGTGCAAGATGAATAAGAAGAAAACTATAAAATCTTCCTGAAGGGCATTTAAGAATAGAATAAGTGGGGAGATATATTTTCTTGGATGGAAAGACTCATTATAAATATGTCAATGTGTCAAAGTCAGTGGGTTCTCTGTGAAGCAGACAATGAGATGGAGTCAGGAGTACAAGGGGCTTATTTGGGAGTGATACACAGGGAGGAGAGCCTCAGCCTGCATTGCATATCTGACAAAGTCTCAGGAAACCCAGTGATGAATTTCAGAGCAAAACTTGCCCGTTAGTAAAACCTCGCACTGACAAGAATCGGCCTGTTCCCGTAGTTTGCCCTCTGTACTCAGTCAGTGGGGAGGGCCTTCCTGGAAAAAGCATGGCCTTGGCTTGAAAGCTGAGGTGAACCTGAAAGGTGCTAACAGCTGGGAGCTCAGCTACACCTCTGCTCCTTGCAGCTGGGTCCCATGTCCTTTCCTGAAGGGGGACTCCACAGCTGCTAGTCAGGTCTCTCCAGAGTAATCTGTACATTTACTGCAACTTCAGTAACAACACACATATGATATGATTATATACAGCAAACAATCTAAAGGAACAAACAGATGAATTATGAGAAATCATATGAGAGTTTATAAGTCTCTTGGTGTGAAGTCAACATGCAAAAATCTATTCTTTCTGGGGCATCTGGGTGGCTCAGTAGGTGAAGCATCTGACTTTGGCTCAGGTCATGATCTCACAGTTTGTGGGTTCGAGCCCCAAGCCAGGCTCTGTGCTGACAGCTCAGAACCCGGAGCCTGCTTCAGATTCTGTGTCTCCCTCTCTCTCTGCCCCTCCCCGGTTCATGCTCTGTCTGTCTCTCTTTCAAATATAAACATTAAAAAAAATTTTTTTTAGATCTATTCTTTCTATATATCAGCAGCAATGAACCAGAAATTGAAATGTAAAAGGAAAAGAAAATGAAGCAGAATTTTAAAATTCTATCATAAGAACAGCAAAAATATGAAATACTGACATATAACATAACAAAAATGTAATATCTGTATAAAGAAATTGATATCTGGGGCGCCTGAGTGGCTCAGTCGGTTGAGTATCCAACTCTTGATTCTGGCTCAGGTCATGATCCCTGGGTCGTGGGATCGAAGCCCCATTATGGGGCTCCGTGCTGAGCATGGAGTCTGCTTGAGAATTTCTCTCTTTCTCCTTCCGCCCCCTCCTCTACTAGCACTCTCTCTCTCTCTCTCTCTCTCTCTCTCTCTCTCTCAAATAAAAAAAAATATTTTTAAAAAATAAATTGATAACATTTTATTGAAAGATACTATATGAAGCTTTAATTAAATGGAGAGATCTATCATTTTCATGTACTGAAAATTAAGAAATTGTGAGAACTGACCCACGCATATTTATTGATAGTGTAAACAAATTAATGGTGGTTCTTGACAAGTTGATTATGAGATATTTATGAAAGTGCAAAGAACAAAGAGCAGTTAATATGCTTTTTGAAAAGAATAAGGTTGGGGAGGGAATCATGCTGTTAAATATCAAGACAACTTATAAATGTAGGGTAAATAGTGTATTATCACAAGTATTAGAGAAATAGAACAGGGAGTCTGAAAGTGTACCCATGAATGTAAGAAAAAAACCAATAAGGTGTGGGATTTTTTAGGAATTGGGGTGCAATTTGACAAATTAGTTCTGAAGTATGTTTGGAAGAACACGAAAGAATAATAAGATAATTTTTATTATTATGACTAATGCTTTTTAAACATAAAAATCTATTAAAATAATGTAGTGCTAGAGCGAGGGATACTCAGATGGATTAATGGAATAGTCAAGAAACCAACCCACATATATAAGGAATTTAGAGTGTGATAAAAGTAGAATTTCACATGAATGGCAAAATTTTGATTATTGAATGAGTGGCATTGAGAGAATGGGTAGACCTGTAAGAAAAAGTTGAGTACATATTTTGTAAGATATTCAAAAGTAAATTCAAGATGTATTAAAAACATAACAACAGGTGCACTTGGGTGGCTCAGTGGGTTGACTGCCTGACTTTGGCTGAGGTCATGATCTCATGGTTTGTGGGTTCATGCCCTGTGTTGGGCTCTGTGCTGACTGCTCCAAGCCTGCTTCAGATTCTCTGTCTCCCTCTCTTTCTGCCCCTCCCTCCCCACCTCTCTCTATCTCAAAAATAAATAATAAACATTAAAAAAATAAAAATAAGGGCACCTGGGTGGGTCAGTTGATTAAGCATCCAACTTCGGTTCAGGTCATGATCTCCCGGTTCATGAGTTCAAGCTCCACATCGGGCTCTCTGCTGTCAGCACGGAGCCCGCTTCGGATCCTCTGTCCCTCTCTCTGCCCCTTTCCAGCTTGTGTGTGTACACGCTCTCTCGCTTTCTCTCTCACAAAAATAAACATTTTAAAAAATAAAAATAAAATAAGAATAAAAATGTAATAATATGTATAGGAGAATATTTTTATAATCTTGGCATGAGGAAGGTCTTAGCAAGCATAAGACTCAGAAGCCACATTAGAAAGACTGGCAACTTTGTCTATGTGAAAATTTTTAATGTTTTTTGACAAAAGCCATAATAAAATCTAAAACAAAGTACACTTTTGGAGGAAAAAAAATCTCTCTGCATATAGTAGACATGGCTTAATATTGAAAGAGTGCTTACAAATAACTTAAAAAGGCAAATCAGGGGCGCCTGGGTGGCTTGGTCAGTTAAGCGTCCGACTTCGGCTCAGGTCATGATCTCATGGTCCGTGAGTTCGAGCCCCGCATCGGGCTCTGTGCTGACAGCTCAGAGCCTGGAGCCCATTTCAGATTCTGTGTCTCCCTCTCTCTCTGCCCCCTCCCCTGTTCATGCTCTGTCTCTCTCTGTCTCAAAAATAAATAAACGTTAAAAAAAAAAAAAAAAGGCAAATCATAGAGAGATAGCCAGAAGTTATGATAGGCAACTTAAAGAAGGAAAAATACAAATAATAAAGAGATAAAATGATGTTCAACCTCATTACTGATAAAATAAATGCAAATCAAACAACAAGATATACAAGATAAAGATTTTTACCCTTCAGATAAGCAAGAGTTGAAAAGGTTAATAATAATCAGCATTTGGCATTAAAAGAGTGAGGTGTATCTAAACAGAAAGTTATTTATGATAATATTTATTACTATATATTTAATTTTATTATATTGTTAGGTTTAAAGGCAACCTAGAAATAAACATAAAATGATCCCATTTTTTGAAAAACAAACAATTATATTTACATGTTTCTGGAGTGTGTGTTTGTCTATGTACAGACCAAGATCTTGAAGGACATACATTAAACTGTTGAGTGTATAATTCTGGGGAAGTATATATGGAGGGATTTCTGTATTTCACTTTATGTAACTCCTTGTTAGAATTTTTAAACAATAAGAGGGCATTTAAACATAAAGAAAAACATAGCTACACTTCCAGAATCTATTCCAAACCAAACTTCCCGCAATGTAGATGTGAATGAAGATTCCTGATAGCATTGATTGTAGCAGAAAAACATTTGAAGCAAGCTATATATCAACCAGAAGATTACATAATTACAGTAATTCTTGGCATTGAGAAACTTGTAGCTGTTAAAAATGAGATAGTATATCTCATATATATACTGTTACATGTAATACGTATCTCATATATACTGTTAGAAAGGTGTTTTGATACATCATAACAAAATTGCAGAACAGTATGGATGTCCAGCCTATTAAATTTTTGTGAGTATAAAAATATTGATGTTATTAATTAGGAGAGACCAGATGGGTCCTGCAGGTGCCCCTGGGTGCAGAAGACTCTGATCGCCCCTGTGTGGAGGATTCACTCTCCTCAGCGCGATCGTGATTACATCCATTAATGCTGCTGCCCCGTATAAAAACAAATCATGAAGAGCAAAGTAATAGAGATGGAGAAGAGAAGAAAAGGAGATGTAAAATGAAATAAAAGCATAGTTTTTATGTTTGTGGCTACTTTCGGCTGATCGCTCAATCTCTATTTCACCCTGCCTTTAAGGGCTTCCCTGTATTGCAGAGGCCAGGAAGCCGAAATCGATGGGTCTCAGACTCCTTTGCAGCTAGAATTCAGAATGCAAATTAGGTAATGCCAAGTAGTGTTGTGAGATTTGGAAGGCGGGCGTGGGGCCGAAGTCATCTTTGTGCCTCTTTGGGTTGTTTTTCTGCTGCCAAGTCACGTCAAGGAGACACAAGGTTTTCCCACAACAGTGTCCAGTGTCCAATCCCTGGCTTCTTAGTCATTGAAAGGTGGTTGTGTTGGCCAGTAGGAACTTTCTAGTTCACTCCTAGATTATATCTTCTGTAGTGTTTTTGAGCTCAATGATTTACATTCTGGGGTTCATTCCAGCCCTTCCAAACATTTTGTAAGTACCCAATCTTCTCTAGTAAACCTCTTCCTCTTTAAAATACCTAAGGTAGTTTCTATTTCTTTGTTTTGGTTATTTTATTGCTACATAATACAGCACCCAACACTTAGTGATTTAAAACGGCAACAAGTGAGGCCCCTGAGTGGCTCAGTTGGTTAAGCGTTAGACTTTGGCTCAGGTCATGATCTCGAGGTTTGTGAGTTTGAGCCCTGCACTGGGCTCTGTGCTGACATCCCAGAGCCTGGAGCCTGCTTTGGATTTTGTGTCTCCCTCCCCTACTCGTGCTCTATCTCTCTTTGTTTCTCAAAAATAAATAAACATTAAAAAAATTTTTTTTAACGACCACAATTATTTCTTTTGCTCACAAACCTGTGACTTGGGCAGGGCTTGCTTGTCGGGGAAAGCTCAGCTCTGTTCCATACCTTGTAAATTGAAGGGGCTCTCCTGAAGGCTGGACCATCTACTTCCAGGAGGGCAAAGTGGTGCTGGCTGTCAGCTGAGTTGCTTGCTTCCTAGTCACGTGGGCCTCTCCTCACTGCATAGTGGCTGCGATCCAAGGTGGAGTGTGTGTGTGTGTGTGTGTGTGTGTGTGTGTGATCATCTTTATCATTTACCTTCAGGAGTGCCATAGCATTACTTCTACCATACTGTAGTAGTTGCGACAGTCACAAAGACTCACCCAGGTTCAAGGCAAGGGGACTTAGATGCCTCCTCTTGATGGAGGAGCAGCAAAGTTCTGGAAGAGCATGTGGGATGAAAATATTGTGGCCTTTTTTAGGAAGTACAATCTGCCACATTCCTGCTCTGAAACATAATTGATACAGTTAATAATAACTTTTTGTAAAAAAAAAAAAAAACCCTTTAAGAATAAAACATTGAGCTAAAACTAAATGCAATAGAAATTAAATCTGTAAATATCTAAACAAGTAATCTTTTAAAGGAATGTACAGGAAAATTAAAGAAAAAGCAGATTTTTAAAAGATTTAAAAGTGTAAATAGAAAGGCTACCATATAGAAGCAAATAGTTTTCTAAAGAATAAAGTTTAATACTTGGGGCGCCTGGGTGGCTCGGTCGGTTAAGCGTCTGACTTCGGCTCAGGTCATGATCTCACGGTCCGTGAGTTCGAGCCCCGCGTCGGGCTCTGTGCTGACCGCCCAGAGCCTGGAGCATGTTTCAGATTCTGTGTCTCCCTCTCTCTCTGCCCCTCCCCTGTTCATGCTCTGTCTCTCTCTGTCTCAAAAATAAATAAACGTTAAAAAAAATTTAATACCTAAGGTGTGAAGTTGAGGGAAAATAATAGAAGGTAGAATGAGAAGACTGAAAATTAGAAAAAGAAGCAATAAACTAAGGATAAGGATAGAAAAAGAAGAATTAAAATAGGCCACATCAAGACAACGAAATGTTTAAATAGCACTGACACAAAAGTCTACTAAATCAAATATATCTTTGTTACAACAAGAAGAAAGGGGTGGACTAGAGGTCAGTTCAATGTGGCTTCTGGCCCTAGACAGAAGGGGTCTCTCTTCAAAGGCCCTGAGTGGCCAGGATTGGCTTTCAGGGCTGGTGCTGGGAACTCTGCCATACATCCTGGCTTTGGAGGTCCCATCTCTTTGGCCAATCTCTCTCTCTCTCTCTCTCTCTCTCTCTCTCTCTCTCTCTCTCTCTCCCTCTCTCTCTCTTTCTCTCTTGATAGGCCTCTCTTGACCATTTCTTCTCCATGCTAATTTTAGACTTCTGTCCAAGCAAATCTTTTTCGACTTGGCTGCCTATATCCAGATCTTTCCTGGTTCTTGTGGCCATCGCCACTGGGTCATCATCCTGGAGAGAAGAGAACAGAGCCCCATTGAGCTACCTCATGTGGGGGCCATTTTGCCATCAGGCGGATTAAGGTAGAAAGTATTCTGGGAATTGATGTGGGCAAGTTTTCATGAGGACCCAGGAGTCCACTGTATCTTCATAAATGTATGCTGTTAGTTCATTTCTCTTCCTTCATTTCCCTTGTTGAATCTGCCATTTCTCTTATGGTTGCTTTGTTTTAATGACAGTGATTAAGAGAAGAACCAGTCATCACCCCAACCACACATTTTCCATTTCTAAATGGGACAGTCTGGGCCGATTCCCTTCCCTGGACGGTGCCTTTGTGCTGTCTCCTTCTGCTCGTATGTCCCTGTCTTCGCTTGGCGGCTTTTACTTCCACCACGGAAGCCCTCTTGTTGAGCCCCCAAGTCCCACCCCTGTGCAAGACCCAGGCTTCCACCAGGGCTGTTTGGGAAACACATGTGAGCAGAATTCACCCAGCTATTGGGTGCCGGCAGCAAATCCTCCAAAGCAGCCCCACGCAGAGCAGGAGCTGGGGGTGGAGGTGTGAGAGGTGAGCCTGGCAGGCTTCAATTACGTTGCTAAGTTCTGAGTTGCTCGTTTCCTGAACGGCTGTGTCAGTTCACCCTGGAAACAGTCACTTCCCTGGCAGCTCCATATATAGGCTGTGCGCTGCCTGCTGCCAGCCCCTTCGCCTCGGAGCTCCCAAGCTGTCTGGTGGGTCTGCTGCCTTCAAAAAGAGCCACGTGTCTCTTGTGTTATCGGAGGCCGAGCTTTCTCCAGAGCAGTAGGAGTGTCAAGACTCTCTTCTTTGGAGTGTCAGCTTTGAGGGAGGGGCTGGGGGAGATGGGAAGGTGGGTGGGAAGAAGAGGGACTCAAACCTGTGATTGAACGTATTTCATGACTCTTCCTATTTTAGAGAACTTAAGAATGGTGGGAGTGGTGGGGTCCAAAGTGATTGTTCAATGGGGCGATAAGGTCCCTGCCCGCTCCTGCTTTTCCTACAGGGCCCCTCGTGACCAAGGGGGGCCCCCCCTTTCCAAAAGCTCACCCCCCCCCCCCCCCCATGGGTCTGTCCTGTGGTGTGCTTCATCTTTGATGTAGAACGAAGAAGCAGTAATGGATCCATGGAGAGACTGAGCCCCAGTCCACTGGCCTCAGGAGTCCACTTTTTTTTTTTTAATGTTTATTTATTTATTTTGAGAGAGAGAGAGAGAGAGAGAGAGAGAGAGAGAGCATGCACACACAATTGGAGGAGGGGCAGAGAGAGAGGTTGAGAGAGAGAATCCCAAGCAAGTTTCACACTGTCACCACGGGGCCCAATGCAGAGCTTGATCCCATGACCGTGAGATCATGACCTGAGCCAAAATCGATAGTCAGACACTTAACTGAGCCACCATGGCATCCCAGGAGTCCACATATTGACCAATCGAATGACTTGACCCTGAATTAAAATGGAATGGATTTTTGGAGGCGCCCAGATGGCTCAATCAGTTAAGTGTCTGACTCTTGGTTCCGGCTCAGGTCATGATCTCACAGTTTCGTGAGTTCTAGCCCCACATCGGGCTCCACACTGTCAGTGTGGAGCCTGCTTGGGATTCTCTCTCCACCCCCTCTCTCTGCCCCTTCCCTGCTCACGTGCTCTCTCAAAATAAAACAAACAAAAACACTTTAAAAAAATGGAATGGATTTTTGAAAATATCAGTGGGGATAGAGAAGATAGGCTGGGCACTCACATCAAATGACTAGGGAATAATCCTAGCTAACACCGATGACTACCAGCTGTGTGCTATTCTTTTATACTTGTCAGCTCATTTCCTGCCCATCACAGTTCTAAGCGGTGGGTGATTTTACTCTGCACACTTTAAAGATGAGCAATCTGAGGAACAGAGTTTGCATTTTCATCCAAGATCAGAGAGATAGGAAGTGGGAAATCTGGGACGTGAATGCAAAAGTTGGGTTCCAGATCTTTGTCCCTAAGCACCGCACACTACTGTCTATACTTTCTCATATCCCGTGCAGCGCCTTCCTACGGTTTCCCGACCCAGCCCCCGACTTGGTTCTCAAACCAGAGAATCTCCTGCCTACACCAGACCTGCCTCTCCAGACACAGCCTCTCCGGGTGGCGGGTCCCAGGGCTGCTGCAGCCTTTCCTTTTCTCCTTAGGAGCATCTGACTGAGAGTCCATGCCCGGTCTTTCTATCACTTTGGCCACGTGAGCTTCATCTTTCTGGAAAGCCCAGGAGTGTGACTCAGATGTAGAGTCTGCCCTTCCTCATGCCCCTTGTCCTTGCTCCTTCTCACCCACCCTTCCTAAGTCTTCAAGCCTACAGGGTCCCTGTGTCTTCTCTAAGCGGGTCACTCAGCGACTTCTCCAGTGACACTCTGCCTGGCTCTTCCTCAAGGCCCCAGCACAAGGTGATACAAATTCTCAAACTATTCAAATCCTCCCTTTCTAATCTATGTTCTTGACCCACCCCTTTCCCCTGCCTTTTTTGATGTCTAAGTCAGATTTTGTGTTTTTGCATAAAATAGCTATTGGCGTAGACATCTGTCTCCCCTATGAGACTCAATCTCCTTGAGGGCAGGCGCTGACACTTACTCACTCTGCAGCCATTTCAGCACCCAGTCTGGGGCTCGGTGCACATCAGACACAATCCACGTCTGTCCAGATGACCTGCCAGTGGGGTACAGATTATGTCTGGCTCCACAGTTTACTCACCACCCATTAAATGTCCTTTACCTGTTTGTGTTTTGTTTTGTTTTTTGCTTGAACCAAATGAAAGTGAACTTCTTTGTGTATTTATTTGATAACTGGGGTCCAGTCTTTCCCAATCATTCCTAAATTGCAAGCTCATGGGAGTTCCAGATTCACCTCACTTTGATCATCACTTAAACTCATACCATGGCAACTACATATGTGTAAACATTTTTGAAGACTTTAAAGGGAGGGCACCTGGCTGGCTCAGTCAGTGGAGTGTGCAACTCTTGATCTCAGGGTTGAGGGTTTGAGCCCCACGTTGGGTACAGGGATTACTTAAAAAATAAAATCTTAAAAACAAAAAAGATTTTAAAGGGATATTTTTACCAAGTGGATCAATAGAGTTGAGGAAGCTGAAGGTTTCCCTGTTATATTGCTATTTTATAATTGAGGAAGTGCCTGTCCCAAACTGAGACCTCCCAGATTTGCAGGGATAGCAGGGAGACATTTATAATCTCCATGCCCAAAACATGATGGCATTATGGAGATATTTACTCTTTTGTAAGTCTAGTATTTTCTAGGCATGAAAGACAATCCCATTTAAAAGACAGGGACATGGAGTTGCTGAGGGCTTAGTGACTCTTCCGTCCCATTCCTCATCCTCATTTATAACTTACTTTTATTTAGTTGCTTTTAGTAGTGTCATAAACACCCACAAACTCAGAACTCAAATAAAACGAGGCCCTTGGCAATAACCCAAATCTAATTATGTGGTCCTCCCCCTCACCTCCTCATCTTGCCACACCCAAGGTGACTTTCCATGCTGTACCCAAATCAGGTTTGGCGTTAGAAGCCCATCGTGTTATTTCACTTTCTCCTCTGCCCTCATTGTCACTGATAGGACAAATCTGCTCTGGCGGGCTTAACATTTTTTAAAAAATCCTTAAATGGCCTCACTTGGCAGGGACTAAAGCTCAGATTAAATGCTATTTCTTGCAGCATAATTTTCTATGTTTGAGAGGAGCTCAAATATAGCTGAGATATTATTCATCTTGAAGCCATCACCCACCAATTTGGATATAACTTCCTTTGTCACATTCCAGAAATTCTTTCTTCTAGGATAGGATCAGGGCAGCTGACTAAGAGATCCCCACCCCACACTCCCGACCCACTTCCTCTCCAATACTGATTAGTGTTTTTCCCTCAGCCTTTGCCATGGGGCAGAATGGCTGCTGAGTGACATTCTCCTTCTAGGCTCACAATTTAGAGACTGCTTCATGGAGTGACACATGCTGCCATTAGTCCCTCCTCTCAGAAGAGTTTATACCTGTGTTTCCCAGTTATAGATACCAAGTCGGAGTCATAAGACACTCGCCCAGACTTGGGGATAAAAAGAGTGATATGTGCTGTGGAAACCCCTTAGTACATCTTTACCCTTGTTGGGGAGTGGGTCCTTAGAATCAAAATGACTTGTGGGAGGTGATATGAATTGGTAGAACAAAGGTCTGTTTGTCTTGTAAGTATTTTACTTTGAAGAATCTGGAAGACCTAAAGTTATTTACACTTCAGGTGCTATAAGAAGGCTCCACTGGCCACCAAGACAACATATTCTCTAAGATAATGACCACCAGGGCCTCTGTCACAATGGAACCCAGAGTCTGAAGCCTGGGGTAGGGTGAGGGCATGGATGGGGGGGGGGCGGGTAAGTGTGAGCAGAAGAGTAGAAAAGATGAGAAGAAGGGAGCCAGAGGAAGAAGGTCTTCGGGCTTTTCAACTAAGACTGATTAAGTCTAGAGGAGGAGACCTGGCCCAGGTTGGGCCAGTTGTATCCTGTCTTCTAGGAGGATCTAGAAGATGGAACCAAAAGACAATGGACTGGGAGTCCCTAGAGTGGAGTCAAATCAATGATGATGTTCTAGAGGGAAGTGGATCCTCTAAGCTCAGTCAGGCTTTCAGGGCAACATCTTGACTTTAACCTCATGAAATTTTCACCAGAGCCTGAATTCCTGATCCATAGAAACTGTATGAGATAAATGTTTTTTTGTTGTTGTTTTAAGTTGCATGTTTTGGGAGTTTTTTTTTCTTATACAGCAGTAAATTACACTAATGTATATGTATCTCGTGTGTATCAATTAGCAATGTGTCTGGCAGTAACAGAACACCCGGCCACAGTGGCAAATCTTGAGGACATTTAATGCCATATTAGCTTCCTAGAGCTGCCATAACAAAAGCCAGAGTCTGAAAACAAGGTGTCAGCAGGGCCATGCTCCTTCTGAAGGAAGTAGGGAAGAATCTGTCCAGGTGTCTCTCCTCGCTTCTGGTAGCCTCAGGCATCCCTTGGCTTGTAGGTGGCTGTATTCTCCCTGTGTCTCTTCATATTGTCTTACCTCTGTACATGTGTCTGTCCAAATTTTCCCTTTTTATAAGGACAACAGTCAAATTGGATTAAGGCTCACACTGATGACCTGACAGTCTCCTAAGAGCTAAGTATTTTTTTATATATGTTTATTTAATTTAAGAGAGAGAGCGAGGGGCGCCTGGGTGGCTTAGTCGGTTGAGCGTCCAACTTCGGCCCAGGTCACGATCTCGCAGTTTGTGGGTTCGAGCCCCGCGTCGGGCTCTGTGCTGACAGCTCAGAGCCTGGAGCCTGCTTCGGATTCTGTGTCTCCCTCTCCCTCTGCCCCTTCCCCTCTCACACTTTGTCTTGCAAAAAATAAATAAACATTAAAAAAAATTAAAAAAAAAAAAGAGAGAGAGAGCGAGTGAGCAGGGGAGCAGTAGAGAGAGAGGGTGAGAGAGAATCCCGAGCAGGCTCCATGCCGTCAGCACAGAGCCCAATGTGAGAAACATGAGATCATGACCTGAGCTGAAATCGAAAGTCAGATGCTTAACTGACTGAGCCACCCAGGCGCCCGGAGAGCTAAGTATTTATATCTGATTTCCAGATGAGAAATTGACTCTGAAAGAAGTTAATGATTCAAGGCCCCCTGGCTGGTGAATTAGTAGCAGAGCTGGGCAAGAGTCCAGGCACTTGACTTCCAGTCAAGGGCTATTTATTTACAAACGGAGAGGGTTTTGGGAGAGAAGGTAGTGTGATTCAAAGAAAGAAGCAGAATGTGGAAGGAAGGACTTTTGAAGTACAACTCAGAAGGAGAGAAGAGGTGATTTCCCTGTGCTGGCTCCTATTCACTGCTGCCCAACCAGAAAATGCCTCCTTTCTTTCAATCACCTCCTTTTTACTGTCGAAGCCACATAGGCTCATCATGAATGATTTAATCGGAACAGAAGGATAGCTACATGCAAAACTCCCCTGCTCTGGCCCATCTCAAAACTTTCTCTGAATGTCTCAGAAGTGCCTGGATTAGTGTTGCCATCCTTTCTGTAGTCCCTGGGAGGGGTCATGTACTCTTAAAATTCTCATGAGCATAACAAGTTCTGTCCCACATATCCCCTATTTCAATTTGGGGTGGGATTTTGGTGTCTGGATTATACCATGTGTCCCTTATCTATTTTGGGGTTCCCTCAGCTATACATAGAGGTGGGCATCTATGTTAATAGAGCATCACATTATTAATAGTGCACAAGTAGAAGTCACCTACCAAAAGCAGGGCTTCTCTGGGCTGGAGTGTGTGGCTTAGTTCTGAAAGCCTGGGAGGTGCTTCCTATACTGTCTCTTCTGAAGTGAGGATAACTGAGAGTCTACACTGCAGAGTCTACACACACCCCTCCCTCCCACAGGTCCGGGTAGAGAATATAGGACAGGGGGGTTGACCAGAAGGACAGCCAAGCCTGCTCTGCTCACTGCATGGAGGCAGGGAGTAACAGAGTGGAACTCAAACTCTCACCTGTTGCAAGTTTTGTCCACCAGTGAAACATGGCTCAGGAATGTCCTAGGCTTTGAGCAACTCGTACACTCTCAGAAAGGACTAATAATGAGGTATTTCCTTCCTTGGGGGCAAAAATGGACATAGGAGCAAAGTAGTGGAAATATCCCTGCCTTCCATATAACTGAGGTATCCCTGATTTAAGTCATACCTTTTGTTTAGGGCACAGTCCTTCCAACAGCCTCACTGAAACATACAAATACCCTTTGAGCAGGATGTATTAATACCTACTGAGTTAGGAACTGGGAGTCAGAGATGTCAAAGCTGTAGTCCCTGCTTTCAAGGAGCTTACCATCCAGAATGGGAGTCAGACATCCACCCGATGGTTGAAATAAAGTTCTGTCAGAATAGCAATGACAATGGCTAAATGTCCACAGAACAATTACTGTGCACAGGTGTTATCCCAACCATGTTACAAGTTTTATCTTTAGTCCTTCCAACAGCCAATCTAAGATAACTTTAGTATTATTAGTTTTCAGATGAGGGGACTGAGGCTTAGAGAGGCTAAGTGCCTGGCCCAAGGTCACACAGAGCAAGAGGCAGAGCCCGGAGCTGCACCAAGTCTGACTGAAGCCTCCATGAGTGATCACTACATTCTATTCCTGCAATGGAGTACAGCATGGTTTGCCACACAAGCCTCGAGAAGGGCAGTCACCCACACTGTAGAGGTCAGGGCAGGATCACAAAGAAGCTCACACACCACTCTGCCAATGCTTGAGCACATATTAGGGGCCAGCCAGATAAATGGGGGAAGAAAGAGGGAGCATTAGTAGGTCAGGTCCTCACAGGACACCTCAGTGGGAGAGAGAGTGGGGGAGGCTGCTGAAAGGGGCAAGAGGAGCCTGGAAAGGGGAGAGATGAAGGCTGAACCTCACGAGTGTACATGATTGAACTCATTCACCTCCAGGTTAACCCAGAAATGTTCAATAATGACCACTATTGAGGCTGCTTGACATAAAAATATTTATCTCTGAGGAGAACACAAATGAAAATATCTAAGAGGGGAGGGAGGGGGAGACATCAGGGCATCAGGAGCCGGAATCTCAACCATCTGGAATCCTACTGTGATTTGGCGGCCCATTCCAGAGTCTCAGGTATCTTGCCAAAATATTTTTTAAAGGAGAAAAAAACAATAATGTTGCCTGCTATAATAATGCACCAGAAACTCCTCACATTGACATTTACAGATTTCCTGCCAATGGCCCGGAGAGCATATAATGGACGGATTGCAAAGGCAGCTGGGGGGGAAAAGCAACCGAGTGATTGAGCTGTGCTTCCTTGGGTTTTTATTATCATTGCTGCCTTTAGCCATATGCTTTTCAAAGGCACTGACAAGCCTGGACCGATTTCAAAGGAATTCCTAAACCCAGATTTCAAAATCGTCATTACATCTCCGGATTGTCAGTGCTCTGTACAGGAAACGCAAATTTATGGAAGTTCCTAAATGTTTTTCCATAAATGTTGATCAACCTCTCCTCTCATTACATGAGATGCCTGGGATGTTGAAATAGATGCTAATAAATCGCCAATCCAGCTTATTGCCAAGTAATGAAAAGCATTTCTCTTCCTTGGAATAGGATGTCTTACCACTTAAGTGGGTTCCAGAAGCTGCATAAAAAAGGGAATAAGATGGTTTTGTTTCTCGTCTGTTTGCTTGTTCCTTACCACCCCCACCCCCATTGCCACTTTTTAAAACTGAATATAAGCAGATCCAATCTTCCGGGAACGCCGGGTTTTATGTACAGCGTGGACCCTGATTGTGCTGCACCTGTCACCCAAGACTTTTGTCATTCTTTGCCACCACTGGATATCCCATTCTGGGTCTTTTCCCCACCTTTTTCCTGGCCCCTTCCACAAACCAGACTTGAGCAACTTCACGAACAGAAAAAAACTAAACCAGAGGCTAGTAAGTCAGGTGACTGATGAATCAGGAACAGAGCCTGGGAGCCCCCACCACCAAATGGGGCTCCGGAACTCTGCAGTGTCCCTGACTCTATCTCCATCCAAAGGACAGCATGCTACTTTGCAAGAATGGTGGCATCATACCAAAGGCTCTGGAGAACTAAAAGCCACAAGTACATAGGGTACTTTGTGAAATTTCATGGGAAGGGAGCAAAGCAAAGAGGTTGTCCTGTGAAATACAGGAGTCTGCCACTTTACAGAAATTCTTGGATGGATGGAGTATGAAAAGATCTGGGGTATGTTGGGATACTCCATCCAGAATGAAAGGCAAGTTGTTTCACCTGGTGCCTCATCACTAAGAAGAAAACCAATGTTTCAAGGACACCTGTGAATGTTGGAGGCAGTCTTACAATGCTTCTATTTGAGGGTCTGCTCCATGCCACTAACTGGAAAACACGAAATGCTTCCCAGGAACCAATATAAAGTCATCTTCAGCCCCTTGAGATAAAATCTTGGGACCATTATGTTTTTTCTTTAGCACCTACTGTGTGGCAGGCATTTTTCTAAGTACTTTCATCCTCACAGGGGCGCATAGGTTGTATGGCAGAGACGGCATTTGAACCCGAGCTTGTGGCTCCCAAATCCATTGTTCTTATTCTCTGCTGTTTTCATTTTAGAATCGTTAATCCTGGAGATTGGCCATTCCTCATCTAGTCTATCATAATTCCAGTATTCTTTGACCTATGGAGTGAATGATAAATTTAACTACCACCTCCACACCCACTTACAATAGTGAGAGGCGGGAATGAGTAGGAGGAAGAACTTTGCCGTAACTAGTATTTTAAAGAAAAGTAAAAGGAGAAGTAATGATTCACTCTTCATATACCCCAGGAGCAGTAGAGAAAGATACAGTTAAGAATATGGTAATCCATACAAATGAATTTTGTGCCTTTTTCTTTACTACCACAACTCGGGAAGTATGTAAGCTCCAGGATTGGGGGATGATTCCAATTACCGATAATTTGTAAAGCAATATGTTTTCAGCATTTGCCTTCAGAATTGTGACTTCAGATAAAGCATTCCTTGTTCATGGCTCACACAGACTTGAGTACTTTAAAGTTCTGGTATGATCTTCCTTTCGCTACACTTATATCCTACCCATGAAAGAAAACACCTTGCTTTCAGCCCTCTTTCATGCTTCAGTAAATGGAGGGTCTCTAAAGTCAATTTTTCAAGGCTTATTTGGTGCAACTCTCAAATGTGCTAGAACAAAATTTTGCTGTTATGAAAAAAAATTGCTATTATCTTTAATCTCCCACTGCCCTCTAAGGATGGTGGGACCTTTTGTTGGCTAAGTTCAAATGAAGACATTGCCCTTCATACAATAGGCTTCTACATTCTTTTTTTAAATTTTTTAAATGTCTTATTATTTATTTTTTGAGAGAAAGACAGACCGAGCATGAGCAGGGGAGGAGCAGAGAGAGAGAGAGAGAGAGAGAGAGAGAGAGAGATACAGAATTCGAAGCAGGCTCCAGGCTCTGAGCTGTCAGCATGGAGCCTGATGTGGGGCTTGACTCCACAAACCACGAGATCATGACCTGAGCCAAAGTCAGACGCTTAACTGACTGAGCCCCCCAGGTGTCCCAAACCTTCTACATTCTTGAAGATAAAATTGAAATGCACAGTTCTCAGCACATAGCGAGGGCTGAACCAATGTTAAAATGTTTTGTACTGCTGTCATTTTTGTTGTTGTTGTTGCTGTTGTTATATAAGCCTTTCTTGAAAAAAATATTTTAATGATAGAAATAGAATCAAGAAGAGAATCAAAATAAAGAACTAGAAATGATGTTTGGAAGTTTTTTGCAATACCAATTTAAACATAGAGCTAGGAATAAACACTAAAGAAACTCAGGTTATAGAATGAAATGTCTATGTTATAAACCTTCACAATGGAAAATAAAATAGCATCTACTAAAAAGTCAGGAAATTGGAGGAAGTATAACAGTGCTAATTTGTTTTAGGTTTGTCTCGAGACTATAACACAGTTGGCTTTTGTTTTGTGAGCCAATCTGAAAGTTTTTTTGTCTGAAAATTGAAATCTGGCTCATTTACATTAATTAATAGGAGGCTTTAGCTCTGTTTTTATAATATTTTGTTTTTGTTTTTTAATAATTTTTTAATGTTTATTTATTTTTGAAAGAGAGGGGCGGGAAGGAGGGGCAGAGAGAGAGGGAGACACAGAATCCCAAGCAAGCTCCAGGCTCTGAGTTGTTAGCACAGAGCCCAATGTGGGGCTCAAACTCATGAACGCCACTGTAATATTTTGTTTTTTTTACTGTTTTTTAGCTTTAAAATATTTTTGCACTGGGGGACCTGGGTAGCTCAGTCAGTTAAGCCTCCGACTTGGGCTCAGGTCATGATCTCACAGTTCACGGTTTATGAGTTTGAGCCCTGCATTGGGCTCTGCGCTGATAACTGAGAGCTCAGAGCCTGCTTCAGATTCTGTGTCTCCTTCTCTCTCTGCCCTCCCCTGCTCACACTCTGTCTCTCATACTGTTTTCCGTAATGATTATATCAGTTTACATTGCCACCGACAACACAAAAGGGTTTCCTTTTCTCCATATCCAGGCTAACAGTTGTTATTTCTTGTCTTTTTTTATATTTATGTAACTATCTTAATCTTGTATTTCTTTAGGTAGAGTCTATTAATTTTCCACTATGAGCAATGGTAAAATTGGAATATTTCTACTTCTTTCCCCTTTCCTTTACCCCCACTTAATTTTAATTGATACTTTCATTTTCTTAGAGTTAAACTTTGTACTTTTTTTGAAAACGGTTTATTTATTTATTTTAGGAGAGAGAGAGGGAGGGAAGGGCAGAGAGAGAGGGAGAGAGAGAATCCTAAGCCTGTTCCTCAGTGTCAACGCAGAGCCCGACAAGGGGCTCAAACTCACAAACCATGAGATCATGGCCTGAGCTGAAACCAAGAGTCAGACTTTTAACCGACTGAGCCACTAGGGCGCCCCTAACCTTGGTATTATTAAGTATACTTCTTTCACTTGATTTGGCAGCTATGTAGTCCAAGCTATTAAAGATGAAGAAACACATTTATGCCACAATGTGTTTATACCTTATCCTATCTTTGTGCCCCCTTCCCCTCTGAAGTTTTGTCAGTTATATCATTTCTAGATCATTTCTTTTTTTTTTTTTTTTTTTTCAACGTTTTTATTTATTTTTTTTGGGACAGAGAGAGACAGAGCATGAACGGGGGAGGGGCAGAGAGAGAGGGAGACACAGAATCGGAAACAGGCTCCAGGCTCTGAGCCATCAGCCCAGAGCCTGACGCGGGGCTCGAACTCACGGACCGCGAGATCGTGACCTGGCTGAAGTCGGACGCCCAACCGACTGCGCCACCCAGGCGCCCCTCTAGATCATTTCTAATCTGTTCTTCCACCATAGTCGCTGCATGTGTCCCGTCCTGGTCCACAGTAACATACACCCAATACTCTCTTGCCAATTCTTCAGGTAGACCTAAATTTATCTTCTAATAGAATCCTCCGTTTGAACTCACAGGAACTCTCAGAAATATTTTATGTTCAAAGCTGCTTGTCTGTTGGCTATGGATTTGAGTGACAGTTTGGCTTGGAATAAAATGTCACGTTTATTTTCCTGGAGGTTTTTGTGATTCTTTCTTCAGTATCCTAGAGCACTTATAAAGTTGCTGTGAAGTAATTATTTTTTGATGGTAATAAAGTTATTATTTTCAAGGAGAGAGGGAGAAGAGATGAGGAAAGAAAGACTAAGAAAAATAGAAGAGATTATTTAATAATATGAATAAAGAAAAAAGATTCATTAAAAAGAATACAATGAAAAAACTATAAAAGCATAGTTGATATAACAGATGGGATATAATGTATATAATTTATAGTTGGATTTTATATGTGCATATTTATATATTAAAATAGATGGATTCACCCAAAGAACAAATTAGTGAGTCAGAAGATCACATTAAAAACTCCCAGGAGGTAGCAGAAAATGTAACATATAAAATGCAAGCTAAAAAGATGTGAAGCATTGAAGTAGAAATGTTAACATCCAGATAGCGGGAGTCCCAGAATAAGAGAATGAAATTATTGTTTTTTTAAAAAATTTTTTCAATGTTTATTTATTTTTGAGAGACAGAGAGAGACAGAGCGTGAGTAGGGAAGGGGCAGAGAGAGAGGGAGACACAGAATTCAAAGCAGGCTCCAGGCTCTGAGCTGTTCAGCACAGAGCCCAACATGAGGCTCAAAACCACAAACTGTGAGATCATGACCTGGGCCGAAGTCGGACGCCCAACCAACTGAGCCACCCAGGAGCCCCATAGAAGAATAAAATTATTGTTAAGTTATGTTTGAAATAATAATGATGATAAAGTTCCTGGGATTGAAAAGTTTTATTATATATCAAGCTGGGTAGGTGAGAAAAACAAAATCACATTTATACACTTTATAGTGAAATATAAGAACATCAAAGAAAAAGACAAAATTCTAAAATCTTCCCCAAAACATGAAAGACAAACAATATCCAGGGGTGCCTGGGTGGCTCAATTGGTTAAGCATCTGATTCTTGATTTCAGTTCATGATCACATGATTTCAGCTCAGGTCATGATCTCAGGGTTTGTGAGATCAACCCCCCCCCCCCCATCAGGCTCCAAACCTGGTTGGGATTCTCTCTCTCCCTCTCTTCCTGCCCCCCCACCCCCAATAAATAAATAAACATAAAAAAATAAAGACAAAGAATCTCCAGAGTAAATGAGCTACAAAGGAAGAAGAATAATATTGACATCATTTTTTCCCACAGAAAAAGTGGATCCAAGTCAATGGGATAATAATTTTAGAGTATTAAATAAAAAGAACTTCAATTCCAGAATTTTTTATGGATCCATGTTATAATCTAAGTGTGAGACTATAATAAGATATTCTCTGGCACAAAAGGCCTTAGAGGTTACACATAAAGAGCACTGGAAATGCTCTTAGGAGAAGTTTTAAAATACGAGAAATAAACCAAGAGAATGCTACCAGGTGTATGGGACATACAAGGGCAGTTAAATAACTTAGCAAGTGTTATCTTTGTCTGAAACCTAAATGACCAAAGGAAAAAAAGAGAAAAAGTATATCTATAACAACCTGGAACAAATTTTCTGGACAATATCAAATTGCTCATGGTCCTAAGGGACATAAAAGTATGTTAAAGCCAGGGCACCTTGTGGCTCAGTTGGTAAAGTGTCTGACTTTGGCTCAGGTCATGATCTCACAGTTTCTGAGTTTGAGCCCCACGTTGGGCTGTCTGCTGTCAATGCAGAGCCTGCTTCAGATCCTCTGTCTCCCTCTCTCTCTGCCCCTCCTTGACTTGTGTGCTCTCTCTCTCTCTCTCAAAAACGAATAAACTTTTTTTTTTTTAAAGGAGTATGTTAAAGTCATTGTTTTATTTGGAGGATAATGTGTTAATAAGTTAAATAAATAGGAGTAAATAAATATATCAAACTTAAGGGTAATCATATAACAAAAAAAAAGCATTAAATTTTATCCCTCCATTAGAAATGAGCAAAGGATTAAAATGTAGTACAAAGAAAATAAAAGATAATTAAATAAAAAATAAAGAAAAAAATGTTTAAAAAGAAAATATAAGAAAAGCCCCAGAAAGTTCAATAAATATAAATGAGTAAAATTTATCAATTAAAATCTAGAAGCTCTTGGGTCACCTGGGTGGCTCAGTCACTTGAACACACAACTCTTGATGTCAGCTCAGGTCATGATCCCAGGGTTGTGGGATCAAGCCCTGCATCTGGCTGTCTGCTGAGTGTGGAGCCTACTTGGGATACTCTCTCTCTCTCTCTCTCTCTCTCTCTCTCTCTCTCCCTCTCCCTAAGCCCCTCTCCCCCACTCTTGCCCTCCCAAATAAATAAAAAAAATAAAAAATAAAATCTAGAAGCTCTCAACTAGGATAAAAAAACAAAATAAAACAAGATCCAACAATGTGTAAGTACATGAGACACACTGAAAGCAAAGTAAAATCATAGGTTGAACATTAAGCAATAGAAAAAGATATGAACAAAAAGAAAGTTGAGTAGCAATCTTTCTATCTGATGAAATAAATTCCTTAACAAGAATAAGATTTCAATGCTCTTTAGGGATTTGGGGGGCAATCTACGTGTTGATCTCTGGGGATTGTATAGTAAAATGCACTGGATAAATGCCAGGGAAGACTATGGAGCATATAGAAGCAAGAAACTAGATGTGCCCAAGCAATACAAATATTATTATTATTAGTTATCAATATGCTGAGTAATATTGAGAAATATGATAAAACATGAGAAATAGGATAAGGTCTAAAGCATAATAGTAATGATTTTTAAAACACGCAAAAAAATACATGTTTTGCGAGACATATATATGTTATATATGTATATATTAAACATGTTATACATGTGCTATAATACATATATGTATGATATGTATGTATATTCCTATATATATATAAAGGATATGATACAAATTCATTAGAATAATTGCCTCTATGTGTGTGTGTCTGGGGTGTAGGGGATAGATAGGCTTTGGGGAATGAAGATAAAAAAGAACAAACTAGAGAAAAGCCTTGTCTGGACAAACAAATAGACATGAAGTGATGAAAACGATTAATTCTGCATCTGAGGTCCAGGATGTTGCAGACCAGTTCCTGTAGAGTGTATACAGGAACTCATGTCTTTATGAGTACATTGATGTTTCACTCTCTGCCCATTCACCAATTATAGTTTGATCATCACAGTTTAAACAGTTTCTAATATTGTGATTTATCTTTTGATAATTTTTTGGTATAGCTAGTTTTTGTCTAGGAATGGTATCTGGGTAGAACTACATAATCAGTTGATCTAAGTGAATGGCTCCTCATGTTACATTGCAATCAAGAAAATTTTGCCCAAATACGCATAACCCAATGAACAATATGACACAAAAATGTTCAAATTTTAAAACTTGGATTCACACTTTAAATATGTTAAAATTTTGTCAAATATACCTCAATAAATCTGAAAAAAAAGACTTGATAAAGTCTTATCATCAATCTTGAATTCTTTATTTTTATTTTTATTTTTTATTTTTGAGGCAGAGAGAGGCAGAGCATGGCAGAGAGAGGGAGACACAGAATCCAAAGCAGAATCCAGGCTCTGAGCTGTCAGCACAGAGCCTGATGCAGGGCTTGAACTCATAGAGTGTGAGATCATGATCTGAGCTGAAGTCGGACACTTAACTGACTAAGCCACCCAGGTGCCCCTCTTGAATTCTACTTTTAAAACTTATTGTACTTGTTTGCTTTTGATGTACTTGATGACTAAAAATACATAAGCTCCTATTAAAGACCTTGAAATCCATTTGTAGCAAATAAAATTGTTCTTGAGAATTCTTTAAAAATAGGTTTGGCTCGAGAGTTGAACTTACTAGCTATTCCAGTCTCAGGGAAGGGATATCATGTTTATAGGGCAAATACCATAAGATAAGTCCTATACAAGTCCTTTGTTTTTAAAGTTTTTATTTTAAGTACACTTAACATACAGTGTTATATTAGTTCCAGGTGTACAATATAGGGGTTCAACAATTCTATACTTCACCCAGTGTTCAATATATATGTGTTATTTCAAGTAATCCTTACAAGTCTTTAAAGTAGGCAGTATAATCCCATTTTACAGATGGAGAAACTAAGGTTCAGATAAACCAAGTAATTTGGCCAAGGTCTCATAGCTAGTAAGCGGTGGTGTAAGAATCTAACAATTGATTCCATGTATATATGTCCAGAAGAGGCAAATTCATAGAGACAGAAAGTAGATTTATGGTTTCCAGGGGGTGGAGGTGGAAGGAAATGGGGAGTGACTGCTAATGGGTATTAGGTTTCTTTTTGGGGTGATGAAAATGTTCTCAAATTAGATAACAGTGATGAGTGCACAATTCTGTCAAAATACTAAAAATAACAATGTGTACACTTTGAAAGGGTGAATTGACTTGTATGGCCTGTGAATTAAATATGAAACCTGCATATATGCATAGAAATGCATCAAATGGTGTTCACCAAATGTGTGCAATTTAGGGTGATTTGTTGCTTTTACATATTGGATTTAGAAATAAGGAACATTAATTCATTTTTATAAAAATAAATCATTGCTTTCAAAGAAATTATGGGATAAATGAATCCAGACTGTAGCGATCTCAAAACTAATGGAAGTTCAGCAGTAAGAGGAGCAGTTTTGGAAAAATCTTGTTTCCAGTGGCTCTTATCTGCTGTGCCTACGCTTGCTGCAGAAATGCAAACTTCCTTAGCGTGATTACAATTACTAACACGACTTCACTTTTATGTTCTCTTAAGCTGAGTAATTTTCAGATAAAAAAAACACAACAACTCCTCATGATACAATTTTACTGAACTCACAGAGAATCTCTTGGGACAGATAATTTACAGACAGAAAAGGCACTTTCAAAGAGGCAAGAACAGAAATATATCCTTTCCACGGAGTGCCTCTGATTTAAGCATGGAAAAGTGTGCCTACAAACATTATCTCAGCAGGCCAATCCGTAATTAGAGCTCTAATTTTCCACCAGGCACTTTCTCCTGAATTGTCCAATGGACCCAAGGAGAGGTGCCTATGAAAGTATGATAATGGTTCTAAACATTTTCGGTGCCCACACCACTATAGAGCCGATGCGTGGGAAGTTGGGAGTTGCATTATGCTATAGTAGAAAAGTAACTGCATGACCATAAGGCTTGCATCCAAATTCTCCCCTCTTGGAAAGGTTAGCTGGGGAGACCCACAGATCACCCAGGAACACTTTCTTCGAAGACATTTTCCTTTGAAGCGCCCATCCTGGAGAACGTTTGCCTTCGTCACCAGAGTATCCATAAAGAGGACTGGTAATCAGTAAAATCAAAGGTGAACTGAGCAGGCCTTGGGAAACTTCCTTTGTTACAAGAATGATCAAGGTCAGTAACCAATGGCAGATTGAAGTACAAAGGTCTAAATACCAGTTATCGTTGGCTTCTGTGTCCCTCCAATATCTCGATTTCAAGCACCCCTTTCTTTGACTACTGCCTCTTATCCTTCCAGTGTGTCTGCTCTAGTAACCCATTGCCGCACTTCTTAACCACACTGAGACTGAATCCAGTGAGTCTTACTATTGATCATCCCCTTCATGACCTCACTGTAGTTCTTACCCAGTCTATAAGCATATAAGACACAGGAGGTTATGCATCTAGATGTCTATTTATTTTTAATTGTTTCCTAACAGTTCACCTACTTCAAAACCAGTTTGAGATGGATTGAAATAGCAAAACACTTATCACAGAACAGGGTACAGATTTAGTAAAGGAAACAAAAATTATTTAAAACGTCAATCAAGAAGAAATTGGTTATGTAATGTGAAGAGAAAACGCACTCTCTCACCGTCTTTCACTGTCAGAGAGAGAAGGAAGATAGGCTTTGGCTAATAATTTGATTTGGTTGAAGGTTAAGAGAAAGGGCAAGTCCAAAGACAGTTCTTTGTGTAGCTAATCAGTGGTTAGGAGGAGGCGTATAGTTTAATAATGGGCCCTAATCCTGGGCCCAGAACACCAGCAGTTTGCAGGGAGTGAGGAAAGGTTGAGGGAGTAAGATGAATAAGGGAAACTCACACTGTTCTGTGTAATTTCAGGTACTCTCAAGCAAATGGCTGTCATTAAATGTATGTGGCAGTATGGAAAAATTTTTCCTTCTGCAATATAAATTCAGACTGTGCTATTTCTAAGAAATTAGCATTTATCCTTGGTAAATGTGTGTGTGTGTGTGTGTGTGTGTGTGTGTGTGTGTGTTTGATCAGTAGTTATCTGTTGGACATCAGGAAGATGGAAAGGAATAGCTATCACCTACTCTGTGTGGTGGACAGACTGTAAGGTGGCTCCCATGATGTCCACCTCCTGGTGGAACTGTCCTGGCTTTCCTCTGCCCTGTCTGAACCAGTTTAGCACTCCTAAAATCTCCCTCTTCACTCTGGCCATGAAGGAAAGGGCTGCCAGTACAGTCTAAGAAATCCATACAGCTGTGACTATTGTACTAATTCCTTAGGCCAATGGTTCTCAAAGCAAGGTCCTGGACTGGCTGCCTTGGTATAAGCTGGGAACTTATTTAAAAAGCACAACACTGGGTCCCACCTCAGACCTACTGAATCAGAAACTGTGGGGATGGAGTTCAGCAAACTGTGTTCTAACAAGTTCTCCAGATGCTTCTGGTGCAAGCTCGAGTTTGAGAACCATTACCTTAGGCCTCTGACTTCTAGCTTTCCAATTACAGTAACCAGTTAATATGTGGTTACATCTCTGAGGGTACTTCCAACTCATATTTGGATGACTCTGCCATGGTGCCTAAATGTTTCAGCAAAGTCTTGGAAAGTTCCTGGCACTTACTGGTCAGGATCTTCAATGTCCTTGCTACTCTGGATGATAGCCCAACGCAGTCATCTAAACTGACATCTCAATAGTCATATATTTCAGGCAGCCCTCACTGCCTGCTAAATGCTTCCTCTGGACCAACACGGAGCGGGGGCGGGGGGAGGGGGGAGATCTGGTAGTTCAAGGCAGAGTTTTCAAGGTCTCATTCTGTCCAACCAAGAGGTGGGCACACTTACAAAAAAAGAGGCCTTTGATGTGGAGTGAGGCCTCTGGTGTCAAAGACAACCAAAGACTCCTGGAGATTCCAGATTCTCCCCATGATTCATTCCTGACATTTTTAGCCTCATTGTCCCAATGTTGGATTTCCATGGGAAGGGACAATCAGGTAGGTGCAAAAGATTTGTACAGCCAAAGTCCTCACTATATGAGTCTCTATCCTGGATAGTTTTACAGGTCGACCCTTCTCCATGGCCCCTTACCCTTTTGGATCTTGGCTTTGCCCCTTGCTAAACAGGTGACCTTGGCCAACTTACCTAACGTTTTTGAGCTTCAGTTTCTTTGTCTGTAAAACAGATATAAAGACACCCACTTCTTAAGGTTGTGAGGAGTCATTGATTCATTAATGTTAAGCATTTAGCACTGTGTCTGACAAATAGTAGGTACTTCATATATGAGGTCTAGTATGATTATTGTTACCTTAAAATTTTTTTTTTTAAAGTTTATTTATTTTTGAGAGAGAGACAGAGCATGAGTGGGGGAGGGGTAGAGAGAGAGAGGGAGACACAGAATCCGAAGCAGGCTCCAAGCTGTCAGCACAGAGCCTGGGGTGGGGCTTGAACTCACAAACCATGAGATCATGACCTGAGCTGAAGTCGGATGCTTAACTGACTGAGCCATCCAGGCACCCCTATTGTTACCTTTTAAAAATAGGCCACCTACCTTGGTTTATGTCTGGAGATTTTGTGGCTATGTCTTTAGTAGACAGAAAAATAAAAGCAAAAATCCAAGCACCGAGAAAATATATGGAGAAACAGAACAATTTTAAATCCAAGTTTCAGCAGTACATGGGGGAAGAGAATATCAAGTTCAGAAAGATTAGGTGGGAGAAACAGGACCACACAACAGGAAGGCTCTAACCAAAGCCGTTTCAGATTTTTAGTTTAATGTTTTACATAGCAGATTGATTTTGCCATTCTGCCTGATTCAGATACCATGGGGAGAATAAAAGATTACTTTGATAGAATCAGGGAATGTATAAAAGAATATTTAATGAAATGCAAACAAAGCTCTGAATAGATTTTTTCTTTTTTAAAAAAGCATTTTTAAAACATAAGTAGAGCATGTTTATTGTAGAAAAGTCAAAGAATTCAGAAAGTTAAAAAAAAACAACCTATAATACCACTCAGAAACAACTGTTATTAATATTTTGGAGTGAATCCTTCCAGGATCTGATTTATGTGAGTGCATACACACACACACACACACACACCAGAAACACATACACATACATTTTTTTAAAAATAAATAGATATGTACTTAATATACTTTTTTTGTAAACTGCTTTTTCCACTTGGCAAAATGTTCTGCAAGTTTTCCATAGACATTATTTTATTAATTTTTTAAAGTTTATTTATTTTTGAGGGAGAGAGAGAGCAGGAGGGGCAGAGAGAAGGAGAGAATGAGAATCCCGAGCAGGCTCTACACTGTTAGCACAGAGCAGGACTCGGGGCTTGAACGCACGAACCATGAGACCATGACCTGAGCCAAAATCAAGAGTTGGATGCTTAACTGACTGAGCCATTCAGGCACGCCCATAGAAATTATTATTGTTTTTTAAAATTTCTTTCTTTTTTTTTATGTTTATTCATTTTTGAAAGACAGAGAGAGACAGAGCACAAGCAGGGGTGGGGCGGAGAGAGGGAGGGGCACAGAATCTGAAGCAGGCTCCAGGCTTTGAGCTGTCAGCACAGAGCCCAATGCGGGGCTTAAACTCACAAACCACGAGATCATGACCTGAGAGAAGTCGGATGCTCAACCGACTGAGCCACCCAGGCGCCCCACCCATAGAAATTATTTTAAATGACAACAAAGTATTTTATTTCATGGATGTACCACAATGTATTTAACTAATGCCATAACTGATTAATCCAATAACGTTATTGACAATGCAATGATTAACATTGTTGTACATACATATTTTTCATTAATAAAATTGTAATTGAGGTATAACATAGATACAAAATGCAGAAATTATAAATGTGTAGCTTGATAAAACATCAAAAAATTGACATACCCAGGAAATACCTCCTACCTCAAGAAATAGAACAAAACTAGCATCCCAGAAGCCCTTTTTGTCCCTCCAATCACTACCCTTTCCCTCTTCCCCATTCTTTTTTTTTTTTTAAATTTAATATTTATTCATTTTTGAGAGAGAGATAGACAGAGCATGAGCAGGGGAGGGCAGAGAGAGAGGGAGACACAGAATCCGAAGCAGGCTCCAGGCTCTGAGCTGTCAGCACAGAGCCCGATGTGGGGCTCGAACCCACGAACTGCGAGATCATGACTTGAGCCGAAGTCAGACACTTAACTGACTGAGCCACCCAGGCACCCCTCCCCCCTTCCCCTTTCTTAACAGCTGTTCTAATATCTGGCACCATAGATTATTATTGCCTGTTTTTGCACTTCATATACATGGAATCCTACAGTATGTATTATTTTGTGTATGACTTCTTTCATTCAACATTATGAGACTGATTCATGTTGTTGTAGCATTGGTTTGCTCATATTAATTGCAGTGTACTATTCCATTGTATGAGTATACCATAACTTATTTATTGACTTTATTAGTGGTCATATAGCTGTTTCCATTCTTGTCTATTAAGAAAAATATCATTGTTCATGAACATTCTTCTACATGTCTTTTGGAGCACATATGTATACATTTCTGGAATACAGGCATAGGAGTAAAATTGTTGAGTCATGGTGTATTTTCGATTTTCGATTTATTTTCACTTCCAAAGGGATTGTATCAATTTATATGCATGAGAGTTCTCATTGCTCCATATTCTCTCCAACACTATATTGTCAGTCATTTTAATTTTATCCATGTTAGTGGGTGTGAGGTAGTATCTCATTGTTATATTTTGCATGAGATTGTGCCCTTTTTAACATTTGGATGTTTTCTTTTGTGAAGTGCTGATTCAAGTCTCTTGATCAATGTCCCTCTAGGTTGCTATCTTTTCCATTCTAAGAGTTCTTTCTGTAATCTGGATAAGTGTCCTTTGTCAGTTTAATGTGTGTTATGGCCTGAAGGTTTGTGTCCTTTGTATGTTGAAATCCTAACCGCCCATGTGATCGCCAATGTGATCGTGGGGCCTCTGGAGGTGATTAGGTCAGGAGTGGGGAGCTGTCACGAATAGGAGTAAACTACTTATGAAAGAGGCCCCAGGGAGCTCTCTCCACATTTCTGCCATGCATGTGAGGACACAGCAAGAAGACAGACCGTGTGATGGGATTCTTAGCAAATGGCTAAGAAAGAATTCTTGGGACGTCTTTGGTGCAAAAAAGATGATTTTATTAAGGCACGGGAACAGGACCTGTGGGCAGAGGAGTGGACTGAGGTTGTGAGGAGTAACTGATTATACACTTATAAGTTAGTGGGGGGTAGGGATAGTATAAGTCTCTAAAGAATTTTAAAGCAAGGCTTTCAGGACCTTGAGGGGCTAACTCCTGTTAAGATAAGGTTACTTTTAGTCTTCAATAAAACAAAAACACGAAGGCAGCCATGAGTTGCTTGAGCCGTGAGTCACAGTCTGCATGTTCCAGGTGTTTATCAGTGGGCTGCTAGCTGTAAGGAAATTTAATTTAAGCTTCATTTCTCTTGCCTTTGTTTCCCTCAGCACCGTGTGTTAAGCAGGAAGCAGAGTCTCACCAGACAGCAGATCTGCAGGTACCTTGATCTTGGACTCCCCATTCTCCAAAACTGTGAGAAATAAGTGTTTATTATTTATGCCATCCGGTCTATGGTACTTTTGTTCTAGCAGTCTGAACTAAGAAAATGTGTTACAAATATCGTTGCCAATATGTGCCGTATACTATTGTATTTTTATGATGTCTTTTAATGAACAATAGTCTTAATTTTAATGGGATCCAATTTATTAATCTTTTCCTTCTTAGCTAAAGTGCTTTTTGTATTCTATTTAAGAATTTGCCCAAGGTCATGAAGATATTCTCCCAGGCTGTCTTCTCAATCTTTATTGTTTCACCTTTCACATTTCCATCTGCAATCCACCCGGAAATGATTCTCTCCGGGTATGGTGAGAGGTAGGGTAAAGTTTCTCTTCTTGGGTAAGTATATTCAACTGGTTCAACATTATCTCCTGAAAAGATGGCCTCTTTTCTACTGCTCTACGATGCCATCTTAATCATTAATTCAGTGTCTTTAATACATGTATGGGACTGTTTCTGGAGTTTCTATTCTTCTCATTGGTTTATTTATCTCTCTATTCACCCAGACCACACTGTCTCAATTACCAATTTTATAATAAATGTTTATATCTGATTGTGTAGATACTCCCATTTTGTCTTTTTTCTTCAGCAGATATTCATGAACAAAAGGAATTCTTATGTACTGTTAGTAAGAATCTAAATTGGTACATGTGCTTTGAAAAACCGTTTGGCAGCCCATGCTGAAGATTGATATATGTTATGACCCAGAAATTTCACTCATACGTATATATCAAACAGAAATGTGTGTATATGTTCATCAAGAAGCGTGTCTGAGAATATTCTTAGCAACATTATTTATGAGAACAAAAACTTGCCAATAACAATAGAATGGACACATGCATTGTGGTCTAGTCATCTACACAGCTGTACAAGAGAATGGATCCAGTGTAAATGGCTATATCCTCTGACAACTACAGCTCCTGTCAGATGGCTCCTCCACAGCTCCAGCTCTTACTGGGCTCCAGTAAACATTTATTCTTCTTGTTCTTCAGGTTTGGAGCGTTGGAGTAACAGCTTTTCACTGTTGCAAATCTGTGAATACAGTAATCCTGCCCACACCTCTGTGTATCGCTCGTTCATTAAATCTCTTCTTTAAACCATATATATTGAATTCTTTTTCATGCTGGGACTCTAAACAGCATACACATACACAAATTTTTCATATAGATGCATAACTGAGATCCTATCATGTATGCAACTGTTAAAAGTTTTATACAATTATATTGTTTATATACGATTTGTTTCTTTTTATTTAGATTATCAGGCTCTAGAACTCGGAGGGACTTAAAAAATCAGCCTGTCCAATCCTCATTTCTGGTAAGTAAACTGTTTTCACCATATAACACATAGGTCTGGTAAGTAAACTGTTTTCACCATATAACACATAGGTCAGCTCTTGTGGTTACAGGTTAAAACGCCTGCTCCACTGCTATGAAGTGTGACTATGTGAAGACTGGAACCCCGGTCCCTGGTACTGAGCACAGCGAAATGCCATTCCTCTTACATACTGGTTCTCAAACTTGGGAGCACTTTAGAATCACCAAGGAGCTTTATTTTTTAAAAAAATTTTTAAACGTTTATTTTATTTTTGAGAGAGAGAGAGAGAGAGAGAGAGAGAGCAAGAGCATTAGCAGGGGAGGGGCAGAGAGAGGGAGATACAGAATCCGAAGCAGGCTCCAGGCTCTGAGCTGTCAGCACAGAGCCTGACATGGGTCTCGAACCCACAAACAGTGTGATCATGACCTGAGCCAAAGTCGGATGCTTAACAACCTGAGCTACCCAGGCACCCCTGGAATCACCAGGGAGCTTTAAAGAATACTGATGCCTAGGTCTCACCTCCAGAGAACTTGATTTAATTGGTCTGAGGTGTGACTGGGGTATAGGAAACTTTTAAAATATATATTTTTATTGTAAAATAAAGCATCACTGCAGAACACCACACAAATAAGATGCATAACTTAATGAATTATTTAAAGGTAAGCACCATCCAGATAAACAAAAATAGAACTTTTCCAGTCATTCTAGAAGCCCTTTCCATGTACCCCATCCCAGGCACACAACCCTCCTCTCCTAAGTAACCAACATAAGTAACCACTTGTTAGACCTGACTTTGATAGTGACCACTTCCTTGCATTTTTCTTTTTTATAGTTTTATTACCCAAATATGCTTTCCTAGACACTGTAGTTTACTCTTGCCCATTTAAACATATATCATGTAAGTATCTTTTAATCTGTGAATTCCTCCTCCAACCTTCCTTTTGCTTGCAGGCTTTTTGACCCAGAGTTTGGATTTTGTTACTTAAGTATTATTGGTGCAGTTCAGTGTGTTCCTCTCTTTTCTGTAGTTCTTACAAACAGACAGCTGATCCCGGTGATGGATCAAATAACAGGTTCAGGGGTGCCTGGGAGGCTCAGTAGGTTAAGTGTCTGGCTCTTCGTTTCGGCTCAGGTCACGTTCTCACAGTTTGTGAGTTTGAGCCCCGTGTCAGGCTCTGTGTTCATAGTGCAGAGCCTGCCTGGGATTCTCTCTCTCTCTCTCTCTCTCTCTCCCTCCCCCTCTCTTTGCCCCTCCCTTGCTTTCTGTCTCTCTCACTCAAAAAATAAATAAATAAACTTAAAAAGCAAAACAAAATAAATAACAGGTATAATCTCCTTGGCAAAACTCTAAGTATTACATGGCAAGACTACAGGAAGTGTGCATTGTCTGGTTGTCATTTTTTGTGATCTTAACAGCTGCCTGACAACTGTATTATTCACTGGGAGGGGCTACCAAAGTTGATATTCTACCATGATATTCTACCATTCCTCTTTCATTTTTTAGTGGGAATGCATTTATAAAAACACATTTTCCCTCATCCACTGTTTTGTTATTCTGTAGTGAAGTTCATATAAAAAGCAGGATAAATGTTATATTTATTTCTTTTATTTATTAATTTCAAGATAATAAATTGGTTCCCTATCATCCTCTGAAGGTGACCAATTCTTTTTTTTTTTAATTCTTTTTTAATGTTGATTTATTTTTGAGAGAGAGAGAGAGAGAGAGACAGAGTGTGAATGGGGGAGAGGCAGAGAGAGAGGGAGGGAGACACAGAATCTGAAGCAGGCTCCAGGCTCTGAGCTGTCAGCACAGAGCCCGATGTGGGGCTCGAACTCACAAACCATGAGATCATGACCTGAGCCGAAGTCAGACACTTAACCGGCTGAGCCACCCAGCTGCCCCAACCAACTCTTTTTTTTTTTTTAAAGTATCATTATGAACTCCTAGATTTAGACATATTTGACGAGTTTCAAATCCTTGTAATAACTATTATTATTGAAGCTCAAATTGTCCTATGGCCAGTGGTGAACCTCCACAAGTTAGCTCCAAAAGTTCATCCTTTTGACAGAATCCTAGCAGTCTTCAGTAGCTTCCTTGCAATCTGGTATTATGAGATGCTCTGGGTCCGTCTTGTACATTTTTTGCCCCAGATTTGGGATCAGCCATTTCTTCAAAAGTACTGTGTTTTTTTTTGTTTGTTTTGTTTTGTTTTGTTTTTTTCAGCGAGAAAGGATATTTCAAGACTACACTCTGGGTGTTAAGGGATACTCAGTGCTATGCAGTTGGTCATTGTCTTTAGATTTTTCTCCGTGGCTAGAGCTAACTAATTCATGAATTCATACTAATATTTATAACTCTAATCCAGGACTATAGCACATTTACTTAACCTCTTTTCTATTAAGACTGCCTTCTTTATTTTATGCTGAGAATTCTGATTCTCAAGGATACAGGGGATGAAAATGACTCATTTGTTTTATCCCATATTACACATCAAGAGTGTCAGAATAGCTCTTCTAATACTACCACCAATATGATTGCTGAGAACATGTAAAAATTTGCCCATGTTTTCTCTGTTCTCTCTTACCATCTAAAAAAAGAGTTGTAGTACCAGGACAACTGGATACCACATACAAAAAAATGAAGTTGGGCCCTTTCTTGACACCATAGATACAAATGAACTCAACATGAATCAAAGACCAAAGCATAAAAGCTAAAATACTAAAACTCTTAGAAGGAAATATAGGTACAAATCTTTGTGACCTTGGATTGGGCAATAATTTCTTAGATATGCCATCGAGAGCACAAGCAACAAAAGAAAAAAATATATAAACTGGAGGTCATAAAAATTGAAAATGTCTGCGTTTCAAAGAATACCATCAAAAAAGTAAAAAGACAACCCACAGGATGGGAGAAAATATATGCAAATCAAATATTTGATAAGGGACTTGATTCTAGAATATATGAAGAGCAATTATAACTCAATGGTAAAAAGACAAATAATCCAATTTAAAGATAGACAAAAGATATGAATAGACATTTCTCCATAGAAGATCTATAAATGAAGAATAAGCACCTGAAAAATGTTCAACATTGTTAGCTGTCAGAGAAATATAAATGAAAATCACAGTGAGATTGTGCCATTAGGATGGCTGTTACCAAAGAGGAAGTGGACAAATCAGAACCCTCATATATGCTGGTGGGATCACATATTGTGTAATTCCATTTATGTGAAATATAGAATAGGCAAATCTATAGGGTCAGAAAGCAGATCCTTGGATACGTAGGGCTGGGGGTGGGGAGGTTGGAAATGACAACTAAAAAGTATGGGATTTTCCTTGGGGGTAATGAAACTGTTCCAAAATTGAGGGTAGTGAGAGACGCACAGCTCTGTAAATACACCAAAAGGCACTGAATTGTACACTTTAAGTGGGTGAACTATATGGCCTGTGAATTATATCTCAACTAAGCTGTTTTTGAAAAATAAAAATAAAGAAGATAGTTGTATCACGTTTACATTGCCAGAGTACACATCTGTTATATGTTAATGTTCTATCTCCTAGCTCTCATTTATTTGTAGTTTTACAGGTAATTATATATTGAATCCTCAACTTCTGTCCTTATATCAATGCCTCTCTAATTATTTTGGTGGCCTGACACTGATATATCTCTGATAGATTTTTCAGTAAGGGCTCATGAGAACAATATTCCCCAGTTTTTATATGTTGTTAATAGTTTGTCAGTGTCCTTTATATATGAAAGTTATCTTTCTGGATATAAAAATCCTTTCATACTTGTTTTTCCTTGAGTGTCTCTTATGTTATTCCTTTTCTCTCTTTTTCCTGGCCTAAAGCATTATTGTAAAAAATCCTGATACAAATCTAATTTTCTTTTCCTTAAAAAAGTCACATATTCTTTTTTTTTTCTAGATGTCAGAGAATTTTAATTTTTCTTTAAAGTCCAATAATTTTACTAGAATATGTTGGAATATTTGTTGTTCTGGGTCAGTAATCTCAGCTATGTGGTATGCTCTTTCTTTTTTTTTTTTTAATTTTTTTTAACGTTTATTTATTTTTGAGACAGAGAGAGACAGAGCATGAACGGGGGAGGGTCAGAGAGCGAGGGAGACACAGAATCTGAAACAGGCTCCAGGCTCTGAGCTGTCAGCACAGAGCCCGACGCGGGGCTCGAACTCACGGACCGTGAGATCATGACCTGAGCCGAAGTCGGACACCCAACTGACTGAACCACCCAGACGCCCCATGTGGTATGCTCTTTCAATATGAAGTTTTAAATCTTTTTTTATTGAAAATTTTTGTTGTTGCTGTTTGTTTTGTTTCATTTTTAATCTGCAGGGTGTAGCATTTGTTCTTTGTCTTTGCTTTGGTTTTCTCCTTTAAGGATTCCTACTACCTGTGTGTTTGATCTCCTTTACCTTTCTTTTGTTCTTTTTATTTCTCTTCATTTGTTGTTGATTTAAAATTTTTACTTCTTTTTTATTTGCTATTTTTCTTCAGCAGCATTAACTTTCTTGTGTGTTCTTTCTAGTTCAGCCTTCATTTCTGAAATGATTTTTCCTTTTGATTCATGTTCTTTATTGAATTCTGTCACCTCATTTCTTTAAAAAAATTTTTTTCTAAAACTTATTTATTTTTGAGAGAGAGAGAGACAGAATGTGAGCCAGGGGAAAGGCAGAGAGAGAGGGAAACAGATAATCTGAAGCAGGCTCCAGGCTTTGAGCTGTCAGCACAGAACCCAACAGGGGGCTTAGGGGGCTTGAACTCTCAAACCTCAAGATCATGACTTGAGCCGAAGTCGGATGCTTAACAGACTGAACCACCCAGGTGCCTCTCTGTTACCTCACTTCTGAGATTTTCCTTTCTCTCTCACTTTCTTTCTTTCTTTCTTTCTTTCTTTCTTTCTTTCTTTCTCTTTCTTTCTTTCTTTCTTTCTTTCTTTCTTTCTTTCTTTCTTTTAGAGGGAGCGAGTGAGCAAGGGAGAGGGGCAGAGGGAGCGATAGAGAGAATCTTAAGCAGGCTCCATGCTCAGTGTGGAGCCCAATGCAGGGTTCAATCCCATGACCCTGGGATCGTGACCTGAGCCGAAATTAAGAGTCAGATGCTCAACCGACTGAGCACCCAGGCAACCCTCATTTCTGAGTTTTTCCTTTTTTTTCTTTTTTTCTTAACATATCTGAGTTTTTCTAATTCTGATTTGAACCAGGCTTTCTGTGTGTGTGTTTTCTATCATTTTCTTAATGATATCCATTCTGAAGTAGTAGGTTACGATTTTTACCTGTTTTGTGGGCAGGTCTTTTTGGCATGCTTTCATTGTCTTTGGGGATGTTATTGTCCTCCTTATTCTCTTTTTTCTTATAGTAATTTTGTGTGGGGTTTCACCTTGATACCCCTCTGTTTCTTTTTGTGTGTGTGAAATTAGTTTTCCTGGACTTAAAAAAAAAGATGGAGTTCAGGAAAGCTTTTCTGATTTCATAGAGCTCCCTCTTCTGTTGTTTTTGTGTAGTGTTGAAAAATATGGTGGCTTGCTTTCTGGGATTTTTTCTGGCACGGTTACCCTCCCCCATTTAGGTTTCGTCTTTCTATTTTTATGCAATATTTGGGACATACTTATACCGAAAAATTATTCAATGTGTATCTGAAATTCAAATTTAACTGGGCATTCTGCATTTATTTGCTAAATCTGGCAACCTTAGTTATGAATATTTTCCATGTGCTTTGGTTTTGCTATCCTCTATTTTATCTGGAGATTTGTAGAGACTGAATAATCATGTTCGTGCTGCTGTTGCCACCTTCCCAGAATCCTTCCTGTAATTTTCAAATGTAGTCTTCTACATTTCCCTTTCCCTTACACATATGTTATTTCATATCTACTCAGATAACTCATGTTCCAAACCTAGTGTATATTTCTTCTATAGTTTTTATTATATTCATATAATAATATACACATATGCATTATATATACTTTTTTCTTTTAATTTTCTAAACATAAACAAGATCACATAATATACATTTGTCTTTATCTTGCTTTTCTCAGTCAACATCATCCTGAGGAAATCCCTCCTAGTCACCTTATAGAACTCTATTTTCTTCTTTATAATACTATATTATTATATTAATATAATATTTATAATATAATAATATAATTTATAGTATTATAAATTATTATAATAATATGTAATATTATTATAATGACAATACTTAGAGATATATATGGACTGTAATGAACTCTACCATGTTCTTAGTGTTGGGCCTTCACCTTGTTTATGGATTTTTGTTGGTTATAAATGCATCTGTAATAAACATTCTTACATAGGTCTTTACATAGGAGTGCTTTTGTGTCTGTGAGAGGGACTTCCAGGAATATATTTACTGGGCAATAAGTGTTCCCGATTGTTGCAGGAACGAAGATTGGGTCATCCAATATTCATTGCATCCCACTTCCAGCATGCTTTCCCATAAAGGAGAAGATGGAAAATTAAAAAAACAAAACCCCAGGCTTTGGTTAGTTCATTCAAGTAAACATACTTGTGCAGAATTAGATGCTAGGAGTGAGCTATATGGGAAGTAGCCATACAAAGCAGGTGGTGGAAGCATTTGTTTCTTTTGGGAGAAGCTGTATTGGAAATTCTTCCCGCTATCTTGTCTGTAGCCTCATATATGTCTATAAAAGCTGTAGCGATAGCTGTAGAATTTCCATTGGGACCTTCCATGATGAGGTCGGGTGTTTCTCCTGGCTGCATTATCACCCCAAATTCCTTGTCTATTCTTATCGATGATATTCTACAATAGATCTCTCTCCATTGAAACATGCTAGAATATATTCTGTTGGCTAAAACAAATAACTCTGACCAATACCAGCTGTGATTGCAGGCAATACTACCTTAATGAAATGAAAAGGTGGGATTGGTTACCTGACCCGGTTGTAGTTGAAAGCTGTGACAATCTGTTTACTATCAGAAGATGGTTTGCTGTCATGGGTACATGGTGCCCAGTGGTGAGCAATGACTTTAAATATCATCTGTGGTACCTGGAGTGAAGTCTATATTGAAGACAATGCCTTAGTGATCAAAGTGGCTACTGTGATAGGCCATGTGAAGGGCCTACGGAATACAAAGGCTGTGGCTTAGTCTGGCTATTTTCAAATGTGCTTAAAGAAAGAAAATGAAAGTCTTAGGGTTTTAAAGTCTTGCTTCAAGGCACGGTTAGAGAACCAGGGAGTTCCCGTGACTGCCCTAAAAGAATCTCTTCCTGTAGTCCCACGTGGCTGAGGTTAACTGGGTTGCTGGATTAACATTAATTGAACCCATAGTCTTGTCTAATCTTTTAGGTACAAGTTAGGGCATAGATTAGGAAACAGTGGCAACATGAAAATCCGAATGGGGAAATTTGGGATCTGGTTGATACCAGGTGTCTGGAACCTCACTGAGCCTATCTTGATAACAAAAGAATACCTTCTCCTTGCCTTTGTCTGCTGTACTTATTCTTCCTCTACTTGAAGCCCGTCTAATGAATGACCTCACCTGAGATAGTTTCCTTGCAAGCAGAAGCCAATTCTCATACCCCTCCTACCCCCTTTCATTACATCCGGACATATGAGAAGAGTCATATTGTCCCATGTCCCAGGGGACCAATTAAAGTCAGATGGCACTGAGCAAAAAAAATTGTAACATTTTGCTAATTTATTTAAATAAGACATGGATAATATATGTGGTCATGAAGTTCAAGAGATAAGGGACACAATTTTACTTTGGCCTAAATTTGCTTAGTTTTGGAGGATCTAACTGCCTTATCAGCTGATTGAAACCTGATGTGGCGTATGCTGTATGAAGTTGAGATACCAGAAACTCTTTGATACGATATAGAAAAATCCAAAGACTTTAGTAGTTTGAAAGCTTTGAGTAGATTTATTAAATGTGGATTTATCATTCACTCACCCCTTTCCTGAGTTGAGAAGGCTCAGAGAACTTCCCCTTCATTATGGCGTAGAAAAATAAAATGGTGAGAAGAGGCTTGTGTTTTCACAAGAAACAAGACACTGTCTTCTGTAGACTGAGGATGGGGGCAGGGGTGGATATTCGCTATTGAAATGTACTCCTTGATTTCAATGGTGACAATCATATCCCAGAGTGGTAGAGGCCATGGAATGGCACTTACCCAACAGAGAAAGGTGAGTATGGCTACCATAAAAGGCAGCAGGGCTAGAGTGATAATCAGAATATTTTGACCCGTAGGAAATTTTGATGGTGGTTAACATGGGATACTCAGGGCCAAAACAGACAGCCCAATAGGGTTCTCCTTAAACTGTGTAAATGGGGGGGGGAACCCCAACAACTTTAGGTGTACTTTAAAGAGAATCCTGACTTAAGCCATCACAGTGAAGAGCCATGGCCTCTTTCCCTTTTTCCATTTCTGAGTCAGTTCAATGTCCCAGGGCCCCTGGAAGGAAGGAGAAATCAGGAGCCCTTGAGGAAGGACCCTGTGAAAACTCTCATTCCTAGACTCCCCCAAAGAGACTCGTGCCTATTTGCCATGGTAACTTAGCCTGGGGAAAGAGAAACATATCCAGATCTCTCAGGAATTAATAGTTACTGGGATCTGAGTCAGAGTTAATCTCTAAGGAACCTGAATTCCATTGTGGTCCACCAGTAAGGGTGGGCTTATAAGAGCTAGGGGATGAAATTTTGGCTACCATCCTTCTCATAGGGGCCCAATGGATCTTCAAATCCATCCTGTATTTATTTTCCTAGTTCTTGAGTGTATAATTGGAGTAGAAATATTCAGTTACGGTATAAAAATATACATATGCATTGCTCTCTTACCCATGAGATCCTATCGATTATGGTAGAAAAGACCAAATGGAAGTTCCTGGAGATTGCCTTCCCTACCCAAATTACAAGCTGAAGACAATATTGCAAACGATTTGGGGGCATTTTTGTAATTAAGCACCATCAAAGGCTTGAAATATTTATAAGTGGTGATTCTTATCACATCTCCATTTCGCTCACCTATTTGAAGTGGGTCTTGGATAATGTTATTGGATAACTATAAGCTTAAACAAGTGGTAACTTCAATTGTAGCTGCTGATTCAAATGTGATCTCTTTGCTGGAGGAAAAATCAACCCAGCCCTGGTACCTGGTAGGCTGCTATAGATCTTTTTTTCCATCTCCCAATAAGTAGAGACTAGGAGAGGCAATTGCTTTCACCTGGAAGGTCAGTTGTACATTTTCTTCGCTCGGGACTACTTCAGTGGCATTGGATCATAATTTGGTCATTATGATTACTCACCATCCTGCTGGCTATTGTTTTGACCTGATAAATTGATGACATTCTTTCTGACAGGACTAGAGAGCAGGAGGTTGCAGTTATCCTCAATTCTCTGATTATGTACTACAGAGTGGCTGGGAAATCCCACAAAGATTCCAAGGTGTCACCTCAAGGAAGTGTCCAGGGATATAGTGGCCTGGGGAATGTTGAGATGTTACCTTCAAAATAAAAAATAAGTAGCCAAAAAACCCACAAAACCAAACGAAACCAAACCAAAACACCTTGCATCGATACCTTTAAGAAAAAGGCACAATAAATAGCAGATCATTCTGGGTTCTTGAGGCAACATATGCCACATTTACTGAGTTACCTGTGCTCCAACCCATTGACAAAATAATCTGGAAGGGTTACATGATTTGAGTCAAGTCCAGGATAAGAAAAAAAACTTCAGCTTGTTGAAACTGCTCTGGCATCTAGCCCTTATAACCCAAAGTATCCAGTGGTACTTGAAGTTCTGTGGCAGATCGAGATGCAACATACAGTTTGTGAAAAACCTAGATAGAAGAGTCACAGTGTAGCAACCCTCTAGGGGATCAGTAAGGTGAGATAGTAATTTTGTACTCACAGGAATAGAAACGAATTGCATATTCTATGTTGTCCTCCCTGGTTTATCATATATAAATTTATTTTATTTGGATACACACACAGACAAACAGATGCATATATAAAACAAAGTTTCTGTCTCCATATGCCACATATTAACTTTTGTAATTTCTTTTTCTGATTATAAAAACATCATGAAAATGAAGCTATTAATGGATTAACTTACCCATCAGTGGAAATGACTCATCCTAAGGAAGAGCTTGCCATGAGGAGTCAACTACAGGTTATAGTCAGCTTCCAGAAGCCAGCTGGGAAAGGAAATTAAAGGTTCTCCAGTAGGCAGACATCTTTATCAGCATCAGTAAAACCAAATTTTTTCTGAAATTCTGTTCAGAATCTTTTGACCAGCCAATTCAACGCAATCTCCATTGATTTCATTCAACAATGTTTACCAAGCACCACCTCATAGGCCAGATAGTGTTTTAGGCACTAGGCACAGAGTGGTGTGCAAAACAGATAAAATCCATTACATCATGGAGCTTGTCCCTCCTCGTCAGGGGAGACAATAAACAAACGCATACATGTTGGGTGGTGATAAGTTCTAAGAAATAAAATAAAGCATTGGTGAGTGTACTGGGTTATCAGAGAAGAGCCCTCTGATACAGTTGTCAGACTCTGTGGAAGTGTGTTCCAGTCCATGGGAACAACAGATGCAAGGGTTCTGAGGTGGGAGTGGGCTTGCATATTGAGGAACAGTGAGGAGGCCAGTGTGGCTCTAGTGGGTGAGCAGGAGGGATGGGCAGGAGTTTAGATCTGGAGGTATGTAGGTAGGAGCCAGATCATGCAGGCTCTTGTAGACCATGGTTAGGACTTTGGATTTTATTCTGAGTTAGACTGAAAGTCCTTGCAGGACTTTGAATAAAGACATGAAATGCTCTGATTAAATTTATTTTTTATTTTTTTAAAAAGCATTTTTAATGTTTTTATTTATTTACTTATTTTTGACAGAGAGAGAGACAGAGTGTGAATAGGGGAGGGGCAGAGAGAGAGAGAGAGAGAGACAGAAACACAGAATTTGAAGCAGCTCCAGTCTCTGAGCTGTCAGCACAGAGCCTGATGCAGGGCTCAAGCTCACGAACCGCGGTATTATGACCTGAGTCAAAGTTGGTAGCTTAACCGACTGAGCCACCCAGGCACCCCTCCGGTTAATTATTTAATTGGATCACTCCTGTTCCCCCGTTGAGAATGGTCTATCACAGAAACTAGATCCATACCTTTAAATTTCATCCTCAGCCACATACAGGAATGCAAGCTCTTTTGATTACTCCTTGATACAGGGCTTTCATCTGCATAGTTCTGCAAGTCTTTGGTTTGTCCTCTATGCTGACCTCCTTCCTCCAAACCTGTGCTATAGTGGTAGACAAGCTTCCCCTCCCCCACAGCCTCTCACATCATCCCATCCTTAACTGACACCCAGCTTGCTCCTGAGGATACAGCTGTCCTTGCAGCTTCTGCAAGGGAGATTGACAGTTCCCTATGTTCCTCTTACAACAGGGCTTGCTGTGTGGCTTCTACACTGTATGGTTCAACAGGAAGAAGCATAGACCATGTAGTCAAACATACTGGGCTTGAAGCTACCTTGCACCCCCTCTTAGTGGCTGGATTATATTGGGAAAATGATTTAACTTATCTGAACCTTGATGTCCTCATCTGTAAAATGCTTTGCTGAATTGCTGTGAAGATTAGAAGAGGCAGTAATTATAATATACCCATTGTAGTCCCTGGCATTCAAAAAGCCTTAGTCTTCCCTTCCCTCCTGTCCCTTTGATGCTCACATGGCCCTCTTTGTGACTTATCTGGTTAGTGTGCAGGAAGAATGTGGCACTTGACTCACCTTCTTTTACATTCAGCTATGTCTTCATCCCAGGGGTTTTTAATAACTACAAGGGGAGACTTGTTTCAGGAACTTAATCCTGTGGCCACACCTTGGGCCTTTTAAACTCCTGTAGCCACATCTTGGACCTTTAAAACTCCAGTATTTTGGTTTCCAGCCAAGACCTCCTATTTTTCCATTCATCCCTTTATTTGTCTAATCATCTTGTGCATATAGTCTCTACATGCTTTTTCTCCAAGTCTGACAGCCACATCCTGGGGTTTTACCTTCTCCTGCATTTGGCCTAGACTTCCTTCCATGGATCAGTGGCAGGTTTTAGTTTCAAGCAGCAGAAGCTGGTGCTGGCTAACTTAAGCAGAAAAGGAATCTACTAGAAGGTTATTGTGGGGCCCTTAGAACCAGTGGGAAAGCTAGAAACCAGGCTTGGAAAAGGGGTGACATTGTATGTTAGGTTCATCATTCGGTAAATATTTATTTCCTCTCCTCCATCAACCTCCATAGGAGGAATATGATGTTGGATTTATGCATGTGATGTGCTTTGGGCAATGATGTGTGGGGAAAGTGACAGGGTGACTGCGGCCTTAAGAGGCATTTGTATTTCCACTCACTTTTGAGAGCTTCCAAACTCCCTCATGGAAGAAGCATTCTTTGAGTAAGCCACTGGTCCCAAAAGAATGAAAGCCATATGTACTAAAGTCACCGCAGCCAACTCATCCACTGCAGCCTGAAACAGATATCCCCAGGCAGCCAGCTGGAGCATGAGCAAGAAACAGCATTATTTATTATCAGTTGCTGAGATTTTGTGATTGTTTGTTACCTGTACTAAGTAGAGTAGCTGACCAAGAAAGGCAAGAATCAAGGAAGGCTGGGGAACAGAACCCAGGGCTGAGGTCATGCTACGTGTTCCATTGGCCATTGCTGCTGCAGAACTCTTGACTCTACCACTACAGATATGTTCTAAGCCAGTGCTTTTCAAACTTCAATGTGGCTTGGAGCCATCTGGATATCTTGTTAAAGTGCAGATTTAGTAGGTTTGGATGGGGCCTGAGAGTTTGCATTCCTAAGAAGCTCTCAGGTGATGCTACCAGTCCCATACTATGCTTTGTGTGGTAAGTTCTGAATTGTTTCTGCTTCACTCCCTTGAGAAACAAAGTCACAAATGGGAGCATCCAAAGGTGTAAATCTAGGTCATATGTCCATGCCTTGGCTGCTAGGTGGCAGGTAGAGGGATGACTTTCTATAGGGGGTGGGGAAACACTGTATTGTCCTTTATATTTCACAGAGAAAAAAAGGAGCGGTTCTCAACCATTATGATGGATCAGCATTACTTGGGGGGTGGTACTTGTGCTAGTTTAAAGATTAGATTCCTGGGTGCCAACCCAGACTTCCTAAATCTTATTCTCTGGGTGATGGCAGCTGGGATTCTTCATAAAATGGATACCTCAGGTGATTCTGATCAATGTGGTCTGCAGACCACATTTCAATTAACATGGATAAAGCCCAAGAAACATGAATTCAATCAACTTCTTGCTCCACTCACCTGAATAAAAGATTTTTATCAATACCTGTCTTTTCTGTGAGAAATCCATGTACTTCTGAGGATAATCCTTCCACCTGAACCCCCTGTCATCCTCTCTGCTTTTATCAATTGTCTTTTTGTCTTTCTTTCTATGTCTTTCTTTCCTTTGGGTCAATCTTCGCATACTAATAAACTCAAATGTCTTCCATTTTGAAAACAACAACAAACTCCCATGGTTCCTTTCCTGTTCTAGTTACCCCCTTATTCTTCTTTCCCCTTTTCATGGCCAAAATCCTCCTTTCTACATTCAACATCTCACCTTCCTCACCTTCAATTGTTTCCCAACTTTTTCATCTGTAGTCTGCTCCCACCATTCCATCAAAATAATTTCTTGTGCAAGTTACCAATAATTTCATAAGGCCAAATTCATTAGACACTTTTCAGTTCTTATTTTGTCTTTCTGTTGCATTTGATGCTTTTGACCTCTCCCATATTGAAAATATAGTTGGCCCTTGAAAAATGTGGGGGTTAGGGGAGTCTACCCCCAATGCAGTTGAAAATCCATATGTAACTTGACTTCTCAAAAACTTAACTGCTAATAGCCAACTATTGATCAGAAGAAGACTTACTGATCACCTAGTCAATTAACATGCACACACACATATTTTTAAATGTTTATTTTTTGAGGAGAAAGAGGGGGGAAGGGGTAGAGAGAGGGGGAGAAAAAGGATCCAAACAGGCTCCATGCTCTCAGCCCTGACCCCCCTTCTCCCCTCCCCGCTCCCGACACAGAGGGCTTGAACTCACGAACTGCAAAATCATGACCTGAGCCAAAGTGAGACTCAATCAACTGAGCCACCCAGGCGCCCCAACACATATTTTGTACATTATGTGTATTATGTATTGTGTTCTTACAATGAAGTAAGCTGGAGAATAGAAAGTGTTAACAAAAAAAATCATAAGGAAGAGAAACTACTTCTGTAGTACTGTACTGTATTTACCCCCCCTGCCCCCCAAAATCCATGTAGAAGTGCCTGTGCAGTTCAAACCTGTGTTGTTTGCCAACTGTATTTGATTTCCCATATTTTATATTAGTGCTATTTTTGTGTTCTCTTCCTATCTCTGGTAGTTTCTTCTCAGTCTGTGTTCTCCTCTTCCTCTTTTGGAATGTGCATGTTATTCAGGGTTCCATTCGTGGCCCACTTCTGTTTTACACTGAGTTGTGACTTTCTCCAACACCTACGTGCTTGTTGTCAGCAACCTACCCCTCCCTCTTCCCCGAGTCCCAGTCTTGTATCTACAAGTCCTAACTGAACATCCTTAACTTGATATGTCTTAGGCTACTAAAACTCAATATGCTCCAAACCGAACTCATGACCTTTCCCTAAAGACCTGCATGTTCCTACTTCTGTATTTCCATCATCAGCTGGGCTGCCCAAACCAAAATGTGGGATTGATCTTATTCCTTCCTTCTACCTCTCCTCCCCATACCCAGTCACCAGGTCCTATTGATGTCACCTCCATGTAGCTTTTGCATCTGTACTCTCCTCCCTCCCTCCCACTATCTGCACCTGCATTCATTATCTGAAGTACTGTTATTACTTCCTTATCGATCTCCTTTTCTCTACCAGTGCCGTCCTCCACATCATCTTGTGTTTGGGTTCCTAAGGAAAATGGGTGAAAAGATATAGGGATATATTGGTGGAACTCAAAGGTACAGCCATTTGTTTAAAGGCTGGTGAGGTTGAAGGAGGACTCCAATTTGTTCTCTGGAAGGTTCAGACTCAGGGGACATCAGCTTATCTTTCAGACTACTGACTTGGAATGTGGAAGCTGCTGAAAAGACTGAAACATTTCAGCCATTAAATTAAGAGCAGTGGCTGTGGCTTGAGAAAAACACATCAGAGCATATTGTTTTTCTATTCTTTTCTTTCTTTTTTAAAATTGCTTTTTCGTAAGTGGCAGAAGAGCACAAGGAGTCAAAAGTAACAGTATGAAGATAAGGGGATCATATAGAGACATCATTTTGTTAGTTAAAAGGGTTGTCAAAGAACAATAATAGGCAAGATTAGTGGTAGGGTGAAGGATACTGAAGAATCAGAAAATCAATCTTGTTCTGTTGTAATGGGCATACGCTATCCATTTCTGTAGTCAGCAGCTCTGGAGAATTCCTGAGAATCTTTGGTTTGAGGTCTTGCAATGAATGGATTAGACATCCAATATCCCAGAAAAAATGATGCATGTATTTTTTTGTTGAGTAACATGAATCCAAGGATCAAAGCCTTGTAGTTTTATAGTTGGGTTGTCCTTAACGGTGGCTGATGAGATTTTTCCATTGAGGATCAAGGGAAATTTTTTTTTTTTCTGATGTTTTTTTCAGAAATCTCTGGATTTCAGATCCTGCAGAAACTGCTTAGGTAGGTGCTTTGGAAATGCAGCTTCCACCTATTGTTGGTAAAGCAGGAGTTATAGTGTGGGTCCCCTGCAGCAATTAGTCATATCAGCTTGTTTTAAGGTAGAATCTATATTGGAAATAATTCCCAAGTACATGAGGCAGCCTGTTATGAACTCAGAAGGAGATAACTTGTGGATCCTACAGTAGAATGATGTCCTTGCTATCAAGGCAAATGGAAGTACTTTGGGCCTTGGAGGCTGGAGAGTTTCCAAGAACTTTGATACTTAGTTTTAGAATTCCATTAGTTCCCTTCATTTTTCCTGAAATTTGTGGATGGTAAGCATAGTGGAGTTTCTAAGTAAATGGTAAAGGTTTACAGAATTATTTAATAACAGTATCAATGAAATGTGTGTCCCTGTTACTGGGTTTCTCCAATCAGGAATACAAAATCAAGCAACTTATTTTTTCTATCATTATATCCATAGCTCTCCAGCAAGGAAAAGCCTCAACTTGTCATAAGAAGAGTGGTGTTTGAATATACTCATAGTCCATTTAGAGATGTTCACAGGAGCCCTGAGGCTTTGGGCTCCAGTCCATGTTCTATCTTTATAGTTTTGCTAGAATTGGGCCATAGACAGATAGGACATACATCCTTGACAGTACTCCTAAAAAATACCTTGCCAATGTTGGTTTGATATCACTACCAATTTATCTCTGCTATTGTGGACAGGTACCATGAAGAGCTTTTGCTGGATTCTAATTATGGCTGTCTCCTTAGGTAATAGCAAAGCATCTCAAGATTCTTTAATTTGCTATTTATTTCTTTTATAGGGGTTCCTGAATTAATCAGGAAAGCTTTGTTTCCAAAGCATTTCAAAGTCATTGACTATACTAAAAATATATGTACTATCAGCACAAATACTTACTTTTTATTCTTTATTAGCTTATAGGTCTGGGCCAGGGCAATTTACTGGATTTACAGAAGACTTGGGATTGCACAGCCAGCCAATTACTAGGTTAGAGGCTTTGGGCACGTTATTTTTCGGAGCATTAGATTCTTCAAATATGAAATGGTATTAATACTAATCTCACAGAACTGCGGGCATTTAATGAGTTACCGCACAATAATCAATGAATAATACCTACCACTAAGTCCTTTACGTTGGTTATCTGCTTTAATTATCACAACCATCCTATGCGAAGGCCTCTTATCATTTTATAGAGGCTCAGTCACACCAATGTAAGTGGCGATGTCAGGATTCAAACTTCCATTTTTCTGGTACCAGCTTAACCCCTCTACCGCCCCACTTTTTCGCCGCTAGGTTCAAGTGCCCATCATACAGCCTGTCGCATGGCAGGCACTCAACCTTTAAAAATTTGTAACTTGCAAGTTTGATTATCATAGGTTTATCCTAGAGTCTGATCTCCTCCCGGTGCAAGGGCAAAATTCAGTTTTGACTTGGTCCAACCGAGGACGAAATTCTCCCCTCCCTCGAGAAGACCCCAGTCCGAGTTTATTGTGAGCTTTCAGTACTGTGAGCAATGTCCCAGCGTGTGACGAGGGCTATGCCACTCCCTCGCCAGCTCCAGCCACACCTCGGGCCTCCCCGCGGGGCGTCCTTAGCAACCCGCGCTCTCACTCCCTGCCCCGCCCCGTCCGCGCGTCGCGGCGCCGGGTGCGAGGCCGCGGCGGTCTTTGCGCCTGCGCGCGGCCGCAACCGCCAGTCAGCTCTCTTCCCCTACCCTTCCTCCCCTCTCCCCTCTCCCCCTCCTCCTCTGCCTCCTAGAGCGAGACGCCAACATGGAGCCTGAGGACCTGCCGTGGCCGGGCGAGCTCGAGGAGGAGGAGGAGGAACAGGCGGAGGAGTCTGCGAACCAGGAAGAGGACGAGGTGGTCGAGGTGGTGAAGGAGGTGGAGGAGGTGGAGGAAGGGGAGGGGCGGGAGCTGGACTCGGACTTTAATTACGAGAGCCAGCCACGGGAGAGCACGGACGACGAAGACGACGAGGAGGCCAAGGCCTGGCTGCAGGCGCACCCCAGCGGGAGTTTGCTTTCGTCGTCGCGCCCGAGCCACCGCTTCTTGGAGGACGAGCGGACCGGCCCGGAGAAGGTGAGCCAGGCGGGGGAGAGATGTGGGCTGCCGTCGGGCAGGGTGACTGGTAGTCCCTGAGCGCTCCGCCTGCTTTCTACCCTGCTGCCTCCTGCTCGCTGCGGATCACGGTGCCCGACAAATAATACGCGCGCTTTTAGAGCCTTGTAGGGGCCATCTCGCGTCCTGGGCCCACACTCTTGTTCAGGTTCTGGTTGGCTACGCCAAGTTTCCCATTCTTGCTGGCAAAGACCTCTCTTGTTTACTCCTCTCGTTGGGTCCCGGGCTTTTTGAATTACACCAGATGTTCTGAGAGCCGGTATTCCCAGTGGGTGTGGTGAAGCAACGCTTTGGGAGGGAGGTGGGGCTCCTTGTGCCCTGCGGGAGGGGAAAACGGCGGTGTTGGAAGTGGAGAGTAAGGTTGCCCAGGGACTGTTTTGTTGGGGAGACAATTAGATTAGTGTGCCTGAAGGGCAGGACTCTTCTTGAGGGAGTAGTGTGGGTTATGGACACTACATGATTAGTCTCCAGAGGCTCCTCGCCTATTGTACTTCACCGGACCCTCGTTTGTAGCAATAAAGGGGTCCCCAGTCGGTAGCAGGAGGTTTATGCCGCAGTTCCAAACAGTCTGGAAAGCTAGAAAGCACAAGGTATTACACAATGGAGAAAGACCTGATTTTATGGTTGGCTTCTGAAGACCGGTTTGAAAATAACTACATTTAATTCATTAGCTTCTCAGGGAGAAAAAGAAAGTTTGCTCTACAATTCAGATATCAAATCATCAGACATTTATTAAGTTTCTGTTGTGTGCAGGGTATGTTGTGGGGACCAAAAGAAGCCCAGGGGTTTATTGTCTAGGACTGCTCCATAGACAAGATGTATGTAAACTGTGCAGAGTGACAAAATGCAGCAAAGTACAACAGTTGAAAAGAGAAAAGACTTACATAGACTTGTGCTGTTCAGTACAGTCATTACTAGCCACATGCGGCTCTTTACATCTTATTTAGTTAATTAAACTAAAAATTCAATGCCTCTGTTATACTAAGTGCTCAATAGCCACACTTGACTAGCGGCCACTATTGGAAAGTGCAGATACAGAATAGTTCCTTAATCACAGAAAGTTCTTTTGGACATTGATGCCTATAGACTGTTGATCATTAAAGAATTATTGTTTTGCCTGGTAAATATTCCAGTGGGCACTTATTCATTGAGCACTCATTAGGGCATTCACCTGTTGTGCTGGTTGGAACCTTGGTGAACCCAAACATTTTTTTTTTTTTTTTTTTTTTATCTCTGCCTCACTAGTGTTCACATAAGAGGGAGGCAGACAAAATTCATTTGGCCACATGAATAAAAGTAAAACTGATATGTACTAACATGCTTTGAAAGCATACGGAAATGGAATCTGATCTTGTTAGTGAAGCTGGGGAAAGCTTCCCTGAGGAAGTTCTGATAGAGCTAAGATCTGAAGACAAATTAAAGTTAAGTAGCAAAGAGAAAGCCTCTCAGTTGAGGGAAAGGCACATGGAAAGGTAATGTGGGAGAAAGCATGGCATTTCCAGGAAACTAAAGGCCAATATAGATAAAAGATTTATCTCTGGAGCTTTGGAAAGTCATTGAAAATGGGGTATATAGTAAAATGTGTTTCAGAAACATCACTTTGTAGCAGAGTGGAGAACAGCTTTGACAGCAGGATGGGGAAGGGGAAGTGGCAATATGTCAGGGATGCTAATTAGTAAGCCATTGCAGTATTGCCAGGCAAAAGATGATCATATTTTGCAACAAGGAGGTGTTGGTGGATATAGAAAAAAAAAAAAAAAAAAAAACAGACTGATTGGAGAAATATTTAAGAGGTAAAATCATTGTACTTATCCATTAATTTTACATTATTATTACACTAATAATGGATTAGGTGTGTAACATGGAGGCAAGAAGGTGTTTGGTGTTAGATTATTGGATGAATGATTGTGTCAAATACTGAGATATGGCCAGGTTAAAGGTGGGAGTGATGGGAGGGAGGGGTTGATGGGATTGGCTGAGATGAGTGTTAAGATTGTTTTTGGAGATCAAAGGAGAAGTCTGGGTTGGAGATCTCAAGCTGTAAGTTATCGGCATATAGACCATAATTAAAGCTACATTTGTGGATGAGGTCTCCTAACTTTTATTTTGTTCTGTGATTTCTTGTTTGAATCAAACTATTAGTATTTAAATTTATATCTCCAAGCCTAGAGGAGGAGTGTATTAAACCACTTTCTCTCTTATTATAGACAATATGAAAAATTATTATCCCATCTAATAGTGATCTATATATAATAGACAACCCTACTTCTTAGAGCCTAGTGTTTCTACCCCACCCCCTCCAAAGAAGTGGGTTTTTTTTTTGTTTTTGTTTTAAGAGAAATCAGGTATTTTACTGCTTACCTTGGAGAATATATGAAGGTATAGAATGTGTTCAGTATTAAATGTAGTTTTAAGAGGCGCCTGGGTGGCTAAGCGTCTGACTTTGGCTCAGGTCATGATCTCATGGTTTGTGAGTTTGAGCCCTGCATCGGACTTTGTGCTGACAGCTCAGAGCCTGGAGCCTGCTTTGGATTCTGTTTCCCCTCTCTCTCTGCCCCTCCCCCGCTCATGTTCTGACTCTCTGTCTCTGAAATATGAATAAACATTAAAAAAATTAAAATAAGGTGGTTTTAAGAGATATAAAGAGTATTATGATTTTTTTCCCTTAGTTTGCTGACATTAAATTTTACTGGCATAAGTTGGAAGATGTTTAAAGGGGGAAGAGACTTTAGTGTTTCTTGCTAGAAATTTATGAACTATAAAGTTTTTTGAAGATAAGTTGTGTAGTATTTAATGCAGTGTATTAAAAGGATGAGACCAAATGATAGGAAACATTTAGTTCTGTCTAGTGTCAAGTTAAATGACAAAATTGTGAGAGTTTGATTCACTTATTTATCTCTTATTAGATCATAAGGATGTACTAATGGTAATGTATAAGGTAGCAATTAAGTTTGTAGTTGTGAGACTGAGTTAAGGCATGAGACTTTGTAAGTTTGGAGTGAAATGTGCCCAGCCTTACAACCAAGTCTTTTTAAAGAGTTTAGGAAGTGAGTGGTTCAGAGCTTTTACTGTGTTGGTCTTAACACTGGTTCTGCAGGCCGTTGAACATGGATCATTTCAAACACCTCTCCTTGTAATTCCTAAACTTAAATTTCTGAGCTGTGCTAGGGAAGATAATTCGGTTATATGGATTGGTATCACCAGAAATTCTTGGTCTCCATCTTTTAACTGGGTCATGAACAGTGTTTGGAAATCTTTGTGTTTCCTCCCTCTGCTTCTTGCACATCTTCACTCAGCCTCTAGCCCTCACCTGATGTTCAACATCAGGCCTGAACCCCTTTTTCACTTTCCTGACCCCTGTCTCCAAATTTGTCTACAGTGTATAATTTATCTTTTTTGACCTATTGACACATATTTTATTCTTTCAAATTTTTTATAATATTTATTTTTGAGAGAGAGA
>NW_026057578.1:87545258-87553516 GCF_023721935.1 Panthera uncia
TCCCTTCTTTTAGTTTTCATTTCATGGTTCTCCTCAAATATTTAGTATTTACAATTAGAAAGTAACTTTCCAGTAGAGAATCCTGGCAGACATCATTTTAGCCAGTTATCAAGGCTAACATCACTGGTAATGCGTATCAATATAATGTGCTCTCTATTGTGATGTTCCACCTTATAGTCTATTATAGGAAAGGAAACTGAGTTCAGGGCTAAATGCCTTAGATTTATATTATTTAGCCTAATTTAAGACTATCATTCATTCACTTTTACATTTTGAATAGAATTACCCTTTGTGTTTCATGTTCTACCACATAGTTGAGAAGGCAGCACATCATAGTGAAGAACCCTGGGCTTGGAAAGAAGGAAGGGAAATAATATTTATTCAGCATCCACATGTGGTAGTAATGGCCATGAGGGACTTATATGTTATCTCATTTAATGATTGTAATAACCCTATGAGGTGAGTGGTGGTATCCTTATTTACCCTCTGGGAAACTGAGACACTGATATTGCTACTTTGTACTTTTATTTGAGATAATGCTGTTTATAAGCAAGAGAGTGGGCATTCTAGTGTGGTCTTTTTAATTAAAGCAAGTGCTTGTTCACTGCATGGTAGTGTCTCTCTGATCTTGAGTCCTGCTTTCAAGCTCTTCTTTCAAGGTATTCTCTTGGACAAGTCATTTAATATCTTTGGCACTCCTATGGGGATGATGGTGGAAGGAAAGAATTGGAAAGCTAAAAGGTCCCTTGTAGCTCTAAAAGTTGGTGATTTAGAATTGGATTGGGCCTAAAAAACAGGGTCAGTCTCTGCTTTCAGTATTATAATACTGAATTAGAGTTGAATTCCTGGAATGAGAAGAAAATAGTAGATGATTATAAATATGCACTAAATAATAATGCCATTTGTTCAAAATGTACTAAATGCCATCTGGTATAGTAGATGTAGGTATCATTTTAACCTTAATATAATCATCAGAGGTAGATATTATTACCTCAATTTATATATTTTAAAACCTAATACTTGGGGGGGGGTGGGGTTCCTGGGTGGCTCAGTCGGTTAAGTGTCTGACATTGGCTTGGGTCATGATCTTGCGGTTTGTGAGTTTAAGCGCCGCGTTGGGCTCTGTGCTGACAGCTCAGAGCCTGGAGCCTGCTTCCGATTCTGTGTCTCCCTCTCTCTCTCTGCCCCTCCCCTGTTCACGCTGTGTCTCTTAATAATAAATAAACATTAAAAAAATTTAAAAAAAACAACCTAATACTTAGAGAAATTAGACGTTTTGCCCAGGATCACATGTCTATTATTAAGTGTTAGAAATGGCATTCTAATCTAGGTTTGTCTGATTCCAAAGTTCATAATAATTCAAACTACATATATACACATACATACTCATCTGTATACATGTGTGTATATAAAATGTGTAAGCATATATGTATTAAGTATTTTTAAAGCTTTTTATTTTGAGATTTTAAATTTAAAGAGTTACAAAAGTGGTAGAGTTCTTGTATTAATTATTTTTTGATGTGTAACCTATTACCCTGAAATGTAGCAGCTTAAAATAATAAATATTATCCTAATGTTAGTATGGTTTTCTGTGGGTCAGAAATTTAGGTGAGGCTTAGCTGGGTGCTTTCGGCTCAGGGTCTCTTATGGGGTTGCAAACAAGGTATTGTCTGCATCTCTGGTCCCATTTCAAGACTTGACTGAGACGATGTGCTTCCAGGCTTGTTCACATGACTATTGGCCAGAGACATCACTCCCTTCCTTCCATAAGGCAGCTCAAATATGACAGCTAAACTTCCCTCTGAGTGAGCATGTGAGAGAACAAGAGAGGATGCCCAGGGCAAAAGTCATAGTCTTTGTAACCTAACCTTGTAAGGGGATCTCACCATTTGTGCTATATTCTGTTCAATAGAAGTGAATCAATATTTCCAGCTCACCCTCAACGGCTAGAGATACACAAGGGGTATGAATTACCAAGAGGCAGAGATCATTGGGAAATATCTTGGAGGTTACCAGTATGTCCTTTACCAAATGTTCCCCTGTGTTAACATCTTACCATAACATCATAACCATAAAACATATACCAAAACTAAGAAATTATCCTTCATATAATATTATAACTAAAATGTAGACTGATTTGGATTTCATCTCATTTTTATGCACATGAACATTTTTTGTTTCAGATCCAACCCAAGATGCCACCTTACATTTTAGTGGTCCTGTCTTCTTTATTTTCAATAATCTGTGTCAGTCCTTGTTTTTTTTATGATCTTGACACTTTAAAGAGAATTGGTTATTTTGGAGAAAGTTTTTTTTGTTTTTTTTATTTAACTTTATTTTTTGTTTTTTAAAATTTACATCCAAATTAGTATATAGTGAAGCAATGATTTCAGTAGATTCCTTAATGCCCCTTACCCATTTAGCCCATCTCCCCTCCCACAACCCCTCCAGCAACCCTGTTTGTTCTCCATATTTATGAGTCTCTTCTGTTTTGCCCCCTCCCTGTTTTTATATTATTTTTGTTTCCCTTCCCTTATGTTCATCTTTTTTGTCTCTTAAAGTCCTCATATGAGTGAAGTCATATGATTTTTGTCTTTCTCTGACTGACTAATTTCACTTAGTGGAGAAAGTTTTGATTTAGTTTTCTCTGATGTCTCAAGACTAGGTTGAGGTTATGCATTTTCAGTGCATTTCATTGGGGAGCACATTAAGTTGATATGCATTACTGGTGATGTTAACCTTGATCACTTGGCTAAAGTGATGTCTACCAAGGTTCTTCACTGTACAGTTACTGTTTTTCCTTTTTAAATACTAGATATTTGGGTAGAAACTGGTAGACTATGCAAATATCTTGTTTCTGCTTAAAACTTTGATCACTAATTTTAGGCTTCATCACTGGATCTTGCTTGTAGCAATTATCACTCTGGTATTCGGATGGAGTTTTTATACTTCTTTCATTCCTTCTACATGTATTAATTGGAATTTTTCTGCAAGCAAGAGCTGTTGTTCCTCCCTCATTTATTTATTCCTTTAGTTATTCATGTATATCAGTATGGATTCAATATAGGAGCTATAATACTCCTATTAGACAAAACAGGCTTTAAGCCAAAACCAGTAACAGGAGACAGGGAAGGCCATTATATACCAATAAAGGGGTCAGATGATGTAACAAGATGATAAACAGTGGTAAATATGTACACAACCAACATTGGAGCATCTAAGTGTATTAAGCAAATACTAAACATACCTGAAGGGAGAAATAGATAACAATATATTAGTAAGGGACTTCAGTACCCTTCTTTCAACAATGGAGAATAGTACTTAGAAACAAAGGTATAGCACCAGGTTAGCTCATTGTTACTAGGATGTCAGTGCTTCTAGCAGTTAATAAAGCTCAGGATTATATGTATGTATATTCACTCATGCATATACCTACTTCTCTGCTTGTTCTCATCTCTGTTAATGTGTATGTGTTTGTGTATACTTGTATATGTAAATATTTTTTAAACCACAAGTCAGTGTTGATACCTTCAACTAATCTTGAACCACAGGGTTGATTATAATCTTTTACCCTTGTTTTTAACTTCTTTCTTCAGTAGTAATAAACCTGGCTCTCATTATCTACAATATATTTACCCTAGTATATAAATTAGATAGTTTCAGAATTCCCAGGTGAAAAACAAATTCTCCTACTTGAGTACAGTGTTTATATATACCTTTCTTTTGAATTTAACATTATGGTATCCAGTCAAAACACTGCTGACATTTCTTAGGTTGTGTTCTTTTTTTTTTTTTTTTTCTTTTCTATATACTATGTGTCAGTACATAATTCATTTATAATACAGTTAGTTTCATTTGTCACATCCTGCATTCCGTCTTTGCCCTTGGTTGATTTTGGTTAATTTTTAATAATTTACATAGTGCAAAACTTTTTGTGGTGTACAGTTCTATCATTTGTGATAAATCTACCATCACAGTTTCATACAAAGCATTTCTATCCAAAAATTTCTGCATGTCATCTCCTTAGAGACAATTCCTCCTGTGACCCCTGGTAATTCCTGCTTTGTCCTTTTCTTAGCCTTTCTAGAGTGTCCTATAAATGAAATAATAAGATATGTTACAGCCTCTGGGTTTAGTTTCTTTTACTTTGAGAAGGACATTTAAGATTCATCCATCTGTTTTTATGAAGCAGATGTTTTACTTTTTATTGCTTTATTAAAAACAGTAATATGTTATTATTTATATGACAGTTCTTTTGTACAGATTACCACAGTTTGTTAATCCATGCATTCATTCTTTGAAGGATATTTGTGTTGTTTCAGCTTTGGGGTGTGATTACAGTTAGAGCTGCTATAAACATTTGTGTGTCAGTGTTTGTTTCTGTAGGGTAAATATTCAGGAGTGGGATTGGTGAGTCATGTGGTGTATGTGTGTGGTTAACCTTGCAAGAACTGTTTATCTTTGCATTTTCACTAGCAATAATACATGTTCCAGTTACTCTGTGTCTTTGTCAGCATTTTGTATTGTCCATATACTTAGCCATTTTTATAGTTGTACAGTGATATTTCAATATAGTTTTCATTTGTATTTCCCTAATGGCTTTTCTTCACTTCATGTGATTTTTTTTTTACCATCCTTATTGGTGAAAATGATTTTATAATAGGGTTTTATTTTCTTACTGTTGAATTTTGCGAGTTCTGAGTATGTTTTGGGTATACAACCTTTGCTGGATATGTTGCTGGCAAATACCTTCTTGTAGTATGTGACTTATCTTTTCATCTACTTAATGTATTGAGTCTGTCACAGAACAAAGGTTTTTAATTTCAATGAAGTCCAGTTTACTGATTTTTTTTTTTTTATGGCTTATGCAATTGGGGTGACAGTCCTTTTCTTTCAGTACTTTAAAAATATTTTGCTTCTTTCTAAATTCCATGGTTTCTGATGAGAACTCTACAGTTTTGGAATCATTATTCCCCTGTACATTTGAAGCAATGTGTTATTTTATTTTTCCCTGGTTGCTTTCCTTTTTTTGTTTTGCTTTGAGTCAGTTGGTCATGATGTTTGTAGGCATGGATTTCTTTGGACCATCCTGTTTGGAGTTTGCTGTGCTAATGGTTTTTATCTTTCATCATATTTAGGCAGTTTTAGCCCTTATTTATTCAAGTATTTTTTTCTGTACCACATTCTTTCTCTTCTCTTTCTACATCTCTGATGACACAAATGTTTTTGGTATTATCTTACAAGTCCTTGAAGCTCTGTTGATTTTTTTTTTCCAATCTTTTTTTTCCCCCTCTCTTGTTCAGATTGAATAATTTCTATTGTTCTGTCTTGGAGTTCACTAAGTCTTTCCTCTGACATTTCCATTCTGCCATTGAGCTCATCCAGTGAGTATTTTATTTCACTTGTATCATTTTTTAGTTTTAAAATATCTGCCATTTCGGGGTGCCTGGGTGGCTCAGTCAGTTAAGCATCCAGTTCTTGATTTCGGCTCAGGTCATGATCTCAAAGTTTGTGAGGTCGAGCCCCACGTTGGGCAGAGCCTGCTTGGGATTCTCTATCTCCCTCTCTTTGCCCCTTCTCAACTCATTCTCTCTTAAAAATAAACATTAAAAAATTTTTCTATTTCTTTTTATTTCCTGAGACCTTGTCTTATCGTTACTTTTGAGGGTATCCACTCTTACATGTTGCAGGATTTTATAATAGCTTCCTTAAAGTTTTTGTCAGATAATTCTAACACTTCTTTCATCCCAGCATTGGTGTCTGTTGATTTTCTTTTCCCACATGAGTTTAGATTTTTCTGGATCTTCATATGCTGAGTAATTTTGGATTGTATTTCATGATATTGTGAGATAACTAGTCTCATTTAAATCCTATAGAAATTTTCGATATTTTTGTTTTAGTAGGCAATCAACCCATTTGCATTCAGGTTACAAATTATAACCAGCCTTCTGTGGGTTATAGTTCCGTGTGAGTTCAATTTTCAGAGCTTTTGCACTGCTATCCACATTTGACCTGCATGTGTGTGTACCCAGTGGCCAGTTCAAGACTTGGGTAGTAGGCTATCCCATACTTCTGTTCTCAAGGTTTAGGTATGCTCTTTAGGTTCAGATCCACACACGCATGGCTCAGGGATAGGCCCAGGAGATTATAAACGTATGTTAAGGAGTTGATTTTCTTTCTACAGTTACCCCTTGAGCTCTCCTTTCTTGAGTCCCAGGACAGAAAGCAGGAACTTAATTTACCCCCTCTCTTCTGTATACTTCCTGTGACTACTTTGTGTCCGTTTCAGGTGGCTCAGTACAGAGGGGAAAGATCAACAGAGGTTTGTCCCACACTCTTGAAACCAAACTTCCTATATTGGAAGAGAAAATTTTTCCTCTCAGAATTTTAAGCTCTTCCTGGCCCCTGTTACTGCTGTACTACTGCCACCATGAGATTACTTGAGTGCTTGAGCTTACTAGAAGACACAGAAAAAAGATTTTCACACTATTTCAATTCCTGCTCCTCGGTCCTGACTAGAGGGCTTCTGGAGGTTTTTGTCTGTGCTAGGGCCCACCTCCAGGTTTCAAGCTATTTTAAGTTCAGACCCCAGTGGATGACAAAGGAAAGAATGGTAAACTTATCACCATTAAAATTTTTTTTAATGTTTATTTATTTTTGAGAAAGCAAGCAAGAGTGAATGAGGGAGGGGCAGAGAAAGAAAGAGGGAAATAGAGGATCTGAAGCCGGCTCTGTGCTGACAGCAGACAGGCCGATGTGGAGCTCAAACTCAAGAACTGTTAGGTCATGACCTGAGCTGAAGTCAGACACTTAGCTGACTGAAACGCCCAGGGGCCCCAAACTTACACCATTTTGATAGTGCTTCGAATGTTGATCATCTTCACCAATTTGCCTACTTCTGTTATTTTTCAGTCTTCTCATAGGTGCTCTGTGTAGACTCTCTAGGTTTTATGTATACAGTTGAGAGAGACTGAGTCTGTTATGGTTACCCAGCGCCAGAACCAAATGTACCATTTCTTCATTTCCATCAAAGTATATGCAAGTTCGAATTACTCCACATCTTTACCAACACTTGATATTTCCAGTTGTTTTTATTACGAGCCATTCTAAATGTGGATGTGAAAGAGTATGTTATTGTGGCTTTAATTTGTGTTTCACTGATGACCTATGATGCTAACCATCTTTTCTGTGTTTCCTTGATATTTGGATGTCTTTATGAAGTGTCCGTGGTCCCATTCGTTTATTTGATTGTCTCATTATTATGAAAGTTTTTTTCGTATATTTCAGATACAAATTATCTGTGTATTGCACGTACTTTTTTCACAGACTGTGGTTTGATTTTTGTTTTCTTTTTTTTTTTTTCAATATATGAAGTTTATTGTTAAATTGGTTCCCATACTGAGTTTTGTTTTCGTACTGGTACTTTTGAAGAAGAGAAAGTGTTAATTTTTACAAAAATTGTTAGTTTTTCATTTAAGGTTAGTACTTTTCATGTCTTCTCTAAGAAAATATTGCCTAACCCAATGTGTTGAAAATTTTCTCCTATATTTTCATCTAGAAATATAGTTTTAACTTTATGTTTTAAGTCTGTAATATATGCAATTTGAGGATCATTTTCTTAGATATTACAGCACCATTTCTGAAATCTTGATTATTTCCTTAGTGAATTTAGTTGGCATCTTTGTCAGAAATCAGTTGGTCTCCTATGTGTGGGTTTATTTTTGAGTTCTTACTCTATTCCTTTAATTTATCTGTTTTTATACCAATACCATGATGTCTTGATTTATAGTAAGTCTTAAAATCAAGTTGTCCTGCAACTTTTTAAAAAAATTTTTCAACATTATTGTTATCTTAAGTCCTTTGCATTTCAATATAAATTTTAGAATAAGCTTCCTGATTTCTCTAAAAATGCTTCTTGGGATTTTGTTTGGTATTGCATTGAATCTGTAGATCATTTTGTGAATGATTGATATCTTAATAATAACGAGTCTTCCCATGCATGAACATTTTTTTCTGCTTATTAATGTCTCTCAGTAACATGTAATTTTCAGTGTGTAGGCCTTGCACATCTTTTGTTAAATTTATTCCTAAATATTTTATGTTTTTTTGATGCTATTATATATGGTATTTGAAAATTTTTATTTTCTAATTATTTTTTGCTTGTATAATAGAAATACTGTTGTTAAGCCAGCTTACAAATGTCAACAAATTAATTTTAATTTTAATTTTAATTTTAATTTTAATTTTAATTTTAATTT
>NW_026057578.1:87553526-87621245 GCF_023721935.1 Panthera uncia
AATTTTAATTTTAATTTTAATTTTAATTTTAATTTTAATTTTAATTTCTTACTTATGGGCCAGAGCTTCCTATGGGATAATTTAGGGCAATAGGTACTATGACCATAGAGTATTTAGATAAACTAATAGTTCCATTGTTATTTTTTCTTTTTTTTTTTTCAATATATGAAATTTATTGCCAAATTGGTTTCCATACAATACCCAGTGCTCATCCCAAAAGGTGCCCTCCTCAATACCCATCACCCACCCTCCCCTCCCTCCCACCCCCCATCAACCCTCAGTTTGTTCTCAGTTTTTAAGAGTCTTTTATGCTTTGGCTCTCTCCCAATAGTTCCATTGTTTAAATTGAGGCATATCTGTTGTCCTCTGTTTTATGTTCAGTAACTCCCCTAAGATTTAGGGACTGTCTTGTTTAAATTTAATGAGTAACCCCAGGTATGATGTTTATTCTTCTTAGAAAATCACATTGTCAGGGAGCATACAGAGCAGTTTTACTCCTTTCTTTCCAGTCTTCGTGGCTTTGTTTCTTTTTCTTACCTAATACACTGGCTAGGACATTCAGTATAATATCAAGTAGAAGTAGTAAGAGCAGACATCTTGTGGATTTAGTTTTTCATCAAGTGTGATATTACCTGTAAAGTTTTAATAGATGATCTTTATCAGATTAAGGATATCCTCTTTTGTTGTTAGTTTGCTATGAGTTTTTATTATGAGTGGGAATTGAATTTTGTCAAGTGCTTTTAATGCTTTATTGAGGTGATCATATGTGTATTCTCCTGTTTTCATCGACGTGAATTACATTGATTAGATTTTGAATGTTAAATTTTATCTTATATTATTGGGATAAATATAAACTTTTTTATATTTATTACTGAATTCAATTTGCTAACATTGGTCTTTAATTTTTTTTTTTTTTAGTTTATTTGAGAGAGAGAGAGAGAGGACATGAGTGGGGAGGGAAAGAGAGGGAGAGAGAGAATCCCAAGCAGGCTCCACACTGACAGCATGGAACCAGATGTGGGGTTTCACCTCACGAACCATGACATCATGGCTGGAGCAGAAATCAAGAGTCAAGAGGCTTAATCAACTGAGCCACCCAGCCACCCCTAGGGGTCTATAATCTTTTTGATTACAGAGCTATGGTGGCTTCCAAAAAAGAAAAATTGGGAAATATTCACTCTTTCATCATTTTCTGAAAGAGTATGTGTCAGATTGGTGTTGTTTGAATTAAATCTACCATATTGCATTTTGTTTTCTATTTGTGTCATCTGGTTTTTGTCCCTTCTTTCCTGCCATCCTTTGTATTAATCATGCATCTTTTATTCCTCTGTCTTATTTTCCTTATTGGCTTTTTTATATACATATTTATTTTTTTGATAAATGGGTTGGATCCCGCTCCAAATTTGGTTTAGATATGTAGGGTTTTTACATTTTTCACACCAAGAGGATTTGAGAGGAAGTTTATTATTCACATAGGGACTCCTGGGGAGAGCTGGGTGGGCACAAACAGGTCCAGGCCATCTTGGGCAGAATGAGTGGATGGGCTTATAGTGGCTAGGAAGTAGAACTGGGAAAAGGGTTCTGTGTATGGGAGGTTTACATTTTCTGTTGGTGCCAAAGAAGGAGGTACTCACATTCAGGCTTTCTTACCAGCCTGTTCAGATGTAGGGCCATAAGTGATACTTAAAAAGAAGTCAGTAGTGAAACATCAAAAATGGAGTCAGACTTCATTACAGTACATGTTATAGAGATTACCATATTCACCCTTAATTTATATATTATCCTTAATTGCTACCTAACATTTTATTTTTACATCTATGTAAAATATCTATGGAGATATTTGCCTATAATTTTCTTTTCTTGTAATATCTTTTGGTATGAGCATTGGGCTGACTTCATAAATATATTGGGATACTTTGAAAGAGTTTGTCTAAGATTGGTATTCTTTCTTTCTTAGGTATTGGGCAGAATTCACCAGTGAATCCATCATGGCCTGGAGTTTTTATTATAGATTCAATTTATTTAATAGATATGACTATGTAAATTTGCTTTAGTTTTAAAATTTTTTAAAGTAATTTTTTCTATTTTAACTTGTCAAAATTTGTTGACATGAGTTATTTTCATAGTATCTTACCCTTTCAGTTTCTCAATCTGTAGTGATATTAACTTTTTTATTTCTGATATTGGTAATTTTCGTTTCCTCTTTTTTTACTTAATTGCTCTCTCTGGGGGTTAAACGATTTGGGTTTTGTTGATCCTCTAGTGTATGTTTTCTTTTTAAGGGTTTTGCTACTATGTTTATTTTTTTCCTTCTGTTTTGGATTTTAACCTAATGGTCTTTTTCTACCTTCTGAGAATATACAGGTTTTTTTCATATTCATTAATGTTTAGCCTTTTCCTTATACAGACAGATTTTTATGTAGTTTCTCATCCTCATCTTTGTTCTAAGTATTTTCTCATTTTTTTCTTTCTAAAGTTTTATTTACATCCTAGTTAGTTAACATACAGTGCAATATTAGTTTCAGGAATAGAATTCAGGATGTGAGGGTGATCTGGCTGCGACATCTGTCACCGCATTGATTGCCGGGGTTGATTCGGCTGATCTGGCTGGCTAGGCGGGTGGCCCCTTCCTCCCTCACCACTCCATGTGTGTCCCTCCCGAAGCTGCCGCTTGGTGGAAGAGGACGACCTTCCCTGATAGAGGAGGACCATTCTTCGGTCAAGGGTATACGAGTAGCTGCACTCCCCTGCTAGAACCTCCAAACAAGCTCTCAGGAATAGAATTCAGTGATTCATCGCTTATGTACAAAACCCAGTGCTTATAACAAGTGCCCTCCTTAATACCATCACCCATCTAATCCATCCCCCACTCGCCTCCCTCTAAATATTTTCTCATTTCTGTTATAGTTTGTTGTTGTTGTTCTATGGGTTATATAGACATGTGTTTTTTTTAATAAATGTTCATTTATTTTGAAAGACATATATACATATATATAGAGAGAGATAGCAAGAGCGAGCACGTGTGTGCTAGCAAGCAGGGGAGGGGCAGGAAGGGGGAGAGAGAGAATCCCAAGCAGGCTCCATGCTGTCAGCACAGAGCCTGACGTGAGCCTTGATCCCATGAACCATAAGATCACAACCTGAGCCGAAAGCAAGAGTTGGACGCTTAACCGACTGAGCCACCCAGGCACCCTGAGATGTGTTTCTTAATTTCCAGTTATATGGGAACTTTCTAATTATTGCTTGTTTCTAGTTAGTTCCATTGTGGTCACTGAGATTGTATTCTGAATGATTTCAGTATATTTAAACTTATTATAATTGCTTCATGTTATGGTATATTTTTATTTTTAAAATAAATATTTTATTTTTAAAATAAATATTTTATTTTTAAAATAAATATTTTATTTTTATTTTTATTTTATTATGGTATAGTTTGATCAACTGTCATGTTGAAATCTTTATTTTTACTGAATTGTTATCTGCTTTAGCATCTGACAATATTACGTTAATATCTCCTTTTTTTTATCCTTAACCATTTGGGAGTAAGTTTTTGACATGCTGCCCATCACTATATCATTTCCTATATGAAAGAACATTTTCCTACATAACCCCAATAAAGCCATAAAAATCAGGAAATTAACATCAGTGCTGTATTTTATTATTATTATTATTTTTTAATGTTTATTTATTTTTGAGACAGAGAGAAACAGAGCGTGAGCAGGGGAAGGGCAGAGAGAGAGGGAGACAGAATCCAAAGTAGGCTCCAGGATCTGAGCTGTCAGTACTGAGCCCTGTGCGGGGCTCAAACTCATGAACTGCGAGATCATGACCTGAGCTGAAGTCAGACACTTAACTGACTGAGCCACCCAGGCACCCCAACATCAGTGCTGTATTACAGATACTATTCAGGCTTTCTGGTTGTTCCCATAAGGATTTTTATAACAAGAGGAGGCAGTTCAAAATCACATGTTTCATTTAGTTGTCATGGCTCTAATTCTTTTCTAGAACATTGCTTTAGTCTTTCCTTCACTTTCTTGACCTTTGGGAGATTACAGATCATTTATTTTGTAGAATGTTTTTCGATTTGGATTTCTTTGATATTTCCTCATGATTAGGTTTGGGTTATGTATTTTTGGCAAGAATATGACAGTTGTGACATTCAGTTCTCATGATATTTTATCAGATGTTGCATAATTTTCATTTGTCGCACTGACAACTATACATTAATTACTTAATAAGGTTTTGGCTGCTAGTTTCCTTCACTGGAAAGTTACTCTTTTCCCCTTTGTAATTAAGTCTCTTGTGGAAAGTACTATGAAATTATGTAACTATCTCATTCCTTTGTAAACTTTGAGTTTGTTTATTATATCCATATAGAAGCATGCTTTCTTATTTCATTCAGTGGGTCTTTTTTACTTTTTACTTTAAAAATATATAGACTCACAAGAGATTACAAAAATAGTTTAGAGAGTCCCAGGTACCCATCACTCAATGTAATATCTTACATAACTTTAGTACATTATCAAAACCAGGAAATTGACATTAATACAGTACAAATAGCTAGACTATAGACCTTCATCTGATTTTATCAGTTTTTGCATGCACTTGTTTTTAAATGTATATATGTATAATTCTGTGAAATTTAATCACATGGATTCATATAACCACTACCCTAATCAAGATACAGAGTTCTGTCATCACAAAGGAATTCCCTCTTACTTGTCCCTTTACAGTCACACTATTGTGCCCTGCCCCTTGCCTTCTTTAACCCCTGCAAACCAGTGATCTGTTTTTCTACTGTATGCTTTTGTCATTTGGAGAAGGTTCTATAAATGGAGTCATATAGCATATAACCTTTTGAGATTAGCTCTCTTTACTTAGCCCACTGACCTAGAGATCCATCTGGGTTATTGTATGTATCAATATTTCTTTTTATTGCTAAGTAGTATTCAAATGTATGAATATATCACAGCTTATTCTGTAGAAGGACATTTGATTGTTGCTAGGTTTTTACTACTGCTGATATAGCTGCTGTGAAAATCCATGTACTTATTTTTACATGAACGTAAGTTTTATTTCTCTAGGACAGTGACTGTCAACCAGGGGTGATTTTGTCCCACGGAGACATTTGGCAATATCTGAAGACATTTTTGATTGTCACAACTAGGAAAGAATTTTCTTTTTTTTTTTTTTTTTTTTTTTTTAAATTTTTTTTTCAACGTTTTTTATTTATTTTTGGGACAGAGAGAGACAGAGCATGAACGGGGGAGGGGCAGAGAGAGAGGGAGACACAGAATCGGAAACAGGCTCCAGGCTCCGAGCCATCAGCCCAGAGCCTGACGCGGGGCTCGAACTCACGGACCGCGAGATCGTGACCTGGCTGAAGCCGGACGCTTAACCGACTGCGCCACCCAGGCGCCCCTAGGAAAGAATTTTCTATTGGCATCAGGACTGCTGATGATAAGATCCTAGAATACACTGGACAGTCCCCACAAGGAATTACTTGGTTCAAAATGTCTGTTAGCTCCAAGGTTGAGAATCTCTGCTGTAGGATAAATGCCCAGGAGTGTGATTGTTGGGTTGTATAATGAGTATATGTATATTTTGTAAGAAACAGCCTAATTATTTTTCAAAGTGGTTGTACCATTTTACATTTCTACTAGCAAAGTATGAGGGATCCAGTTTCTCTGTATCCTTATCAGCTTTTGGTACTCCCAATATTTTTTATTTTAGCCATCCTAATAAGTATATAGGGGTATTCCCTGTCATTCTGATTTGCATGTCCCTAAAAGGCTAATAATGATGATGAACATTTTTTCATGTGCTTGTTTTCCATCTGTATATTTTCTTTTTTTTTTTTTAATTTTTTTTTTCAACGTTTTTTATTTATTTTTGGGACAGAGAGAGACAGAGCATGAACGGGGGAGGGGCAGAGAGAGAGGGAGACACAGAATCGGAAACAGGCTCCAGGCCCCGAGCCATCAGCCCAGAGCCTGACGCGGGGCTCGAACTCACGGACCGCGAGATCGTGACCTGGCTGAAGTCGGACGCTTAACCGACTGCGCCACCCAGGCGCCCCTATTTTCTTTGATGAAGTGTGTTCAAGTTGTTTTGCCAGTTTCTAATTGCACTGTTGTGTTTTTTAACTGATTAATTTAGATTTTATATCTGTTCTGGATACATGTTTTTTGTTGGATATGAGATTTGCAAATATTTTGCATGGTAAAAAATCATATTTTCTTATTACGTTTAACGTTACTATTGTAATTTGTTTTCATTCTGAAAATGTCACTGATCTGATGGCCTGTGGCAGCCCCTTCAGGCAGGCTTCTGTATGCATTTTACATGTCTCTGTTATCTTTTGGACATATCTTTGTTTCTGGCACAAGAAGATATTTCAGGCTCATCTTGTACTTTGCCATCCTCTGGAATTGGCCATTTCTCCAAGGATCCTGGTTTCTTCTAGTGGAAGGTGATATTTAGAAGCCAAGATTTGAGCACTAGGTGTACATATGGCTATTGGACTGCTCCCAGCCCTCGCAGTGGATATGTGCATGCACACACACACACACACACACACACTCATTTGCATTTATTTTTTCTTTATCTATTAAAAACCATAAGCTCACACCAGTATATGGAGTTCTAAATGAATTTCATTTTACTTTTTTTCTCTTTCTGTATTTGTAACTCCCTTATCCAATAGTGAGAAACCTCACTTCCTATGTGTTTTATGTCTTTATTTGGTCAGTCTCCCATTCTATAATCAATGTTCCATCTCTTCTGCCGTCTTCTTCCCAACCAGGATTCTGACTCACTACTTGGATTCTGACCCTCCATTCAGGCTACCTTTTTGTGTGGTTGTGCTTCTCCCCCTGCTTGGGCTTTGACACTCCATGCTAGACTACCCCTCAACATGGATAACCTCCCCACAATTTGGTCTCTGACTCTCTCCCCACCCCCCCACCCCCATCACAATGCTCACCCCATTCATATAGATAACCTTTCTCACCCGCTTTAGCCTCTGACTCCCCATGCTGGACTACCTCTTCACATGGGTGTCATCCTTATCCTACTTGGGCTTTTGATTTCTCACCGTGGGCCTCTCTGCTTGGGTGTTTTATTCTGTTCAGGATCTGGCTCAAGATGTAGACACCCTCCTTACCCTGGCTCTAATAACCCAGGCCAGACTACCTTTCCTTACTCTGCTTGATCTCTGACTACCAAACTGGGCCACCTTCCATCCCTGGATGACACCCTTCTTCTGTAGGGGATCCGATTTCCCAATCCAGACTGCCTCTCCATGAAGATATTTTCTATACTCTGCTCCAGATCTTCCACTCTATGTCAGGCTGCCCTACCCTAGAGACACCTTCCGCATTCTGCTTGGGATCATCCCACATGCCAAGCTGGATCTGTGTCTCCATGGAAACTGTCCTCATCCTGATCAGGCTCTGATACTGTATACCAGGCCACACCTGCACAGAGATTCTCTTCTTGCCCTGATTGGCTTACGATACCCTGTGTTACACTACTCTTTAATCCGGGCACTCTCCTCAGAACTAATAACGTTCTGATACCTTACTCTGGGGTACTGTTGCCTTACCCCATGTAGGTGCCTACCTTATTTTGTTCATCTAATAGCTTTAAAATGTAATTGTTCTGGAAAGTGTAATTGTTCAGGAAGGAAAAGATAAAAGGAAGGGGAGAATTAAAAAAATGATGTTTAAATTCTAGTTAGTTAACATACAGTGCAGTATTGGTTTTAGTGATTCATCACTTACTTATAATACCCAGTGCTCATCACAGCAAGTACCCTCCTTAGTGCACATCACCCATCCCTCCCATCCCCCACACACCTCCCTCCATCAACCCTCAGTTCTCGTTCATTAAGAGTCTCTTTTTGTTCCCCCTCGTCTCTTTTGTTTGTTTGTTCCCCCTGGTCTCTTTTTTCCCCCTCTTCTTATATAGTCATCTGTTTTATCTTCTTAAATTCCACATATGAGTGAAATTATATTGGTAGTTGCCTTTCTCTGCCTGACTTAATTCACTTAGCATAATAAACTCTAGCTCCATCCACAATGTTGCGTATGGCAAGATTTCATTCTTTTTGATGGCTGAGTAGTATTCCATTGTGTGTGTATGTATGTATATATATACATACACACACACCACATCTTCTTTATCCATCATCATTCAGTGGACAATGGGGCTTTTTCCATTGTTTCACTATTGTTGATAATGCTGCTGTGAACATTGAGGTACATGTACCCCTTTGAATCTGAATCTGTATCTTTGTGTCCTGTGGGCAAATACCTAGTAGTGCTTACAAGATTGGAGGGTAGGTCTACTTTTAACTTTTTAAGGCACCTCCATACTGTTGCCCAGAGTGGCTGCATCAGTTTGCATTCCCACCAGCAGTCCAAGAGGGTTCCCCTTTCTCTGCATCCTTGCCAACACCTGTTGTTTCTTGTGTTTTTAATTTTAGCCATTCTGACAGGTGTGAGGTAGTATCTCCATGGTTTTGATTTGTATTTCCCTTATGATGAGTGATGTTGAGCATCTTATGTGTCTGTTAGCCATCTGGATGTCTTCTTTGAAAAAGTGTCTATTCATGTCTTCTGCCCATTTCTTCACTGGATTATTTGTTCTTTATAGATTTTGGATACCAACCCTTTATCAGATAGGTCATTTGCAAATATTTTCTGCCATTGTATCAGTTACCTTTTAGTTTTGTTGATTATTTCCTTTGCTGTGCAGAAGCTTTTTAATCTTGATGAAGTCCCAGTAGTTCATGTTTGCTTTTGTTTGTCTTGCCTTTGGTGACTTGTCTAGTAATAAGTTGCTATGGCCAAGATCAGAAGTTGCTGCCTGTGTTATCCTCTAGGATTTTGATGGTTTCCTGGCTCACGTTTAGGTCTTTCATCCATTTTGAATTTATTTTTGTGTATGGTGTAAGAAAATGGTCCAGTTTCATTCTTCTGCATGTTGCTATCCACTTTCCCCAACCATTTGTTGAAGAGACTTGTCTTTTTTTCCCCTTGGATATTCTTTCCTGCTTCCGTGCAGGAAGCATTTCTCGGTTTTCTGTTCTATTCCCTTGATCTGTGTCTCGTTTTGTGCATCCTACTGTCTTAATGACTACAGCTTGGTAATACAGCTTGAAGTCTGGAAATATGATGTCTCCAGCTTTGCTTTGCTTTTTCAGGATTGTTTTAGCTATTTGAGGTCTTTTCTGGTTCCATATAAATTTTAGGATTGTTTGTTCTAGCTCTGTGAAAAATACTGTCGGTATTTTGATAGGGAGTGCATTAAATGTGTAGATTGTTTTGGGTAGTATAGACTTTAAAAATATCTGTTCTTCCAGTCTATGAGCATGAAATGTTTTTCCATTTTTTTGTGTCCTCTTGAATTTCTTTCTTAAGTAAGTAGTTTTCAGAATACAGATCTTTTACCTCTTTGGTTTATTCATAGGTATCCTACAGTTTTTAGTATAATTATAAATGGGATCGATTGCTTGATTTCCTTTCCTGCTGCTTTATTATTGTTGTAGAGAAATGCAACCAATTTCTGTAGATTTTATAGCTTTGCTGAATTCATGTATTCGTTCTAGCTTACATTTCTTTTCTACATTTTTTAAAATTACCACAGGACATTTTTGTTGCTTGCTTATTCCATTTCATGCATATGAAATATAGGACATAGAGGTATATGTGAAAAGCTGCATATGTGTGTGTGTGTATGTACTTGTATAAATTATACACAGACACACACAGAGACTTTAAGTGCCTTCCTTCTTTCCTGTACGTCTGTACTGTACTATGTTGGGTTTTATTTGAGCGTAAAAAAAAAATTATTTTAGTATTTCCTGAGGTCTGCTGGGAATCTGTTCTGGGTGTTTTTGTTTTGTTTTGTTTTTGTCTACATTTGATTCTGAAAATTAGATTCTAATTTTCTGTTAAGATTCCCTATATTTTTATCTATTTAATCTTCCATACTTTGATCTCTCAATGTACTCACAGTCATTTTAAAGTCCTTTCTGCACTAATTCCAGTATCTGAATCCTTTGTAAATCAGCTTTTCTTGTTTTTTCTCTCAATTTTTAGTCACTTTTTCCTTCTTGGCAGATTCTGTAACTTTTTATTATGTACTGGATGTTGTGAATTAAAACATTATAAAGACTGAAGGTGGTGTTACTTTCCACCAAAAGGATTTGCACTTTCCTCTGTTAATCATACAAAATGAGAAGAAAGAGAGAAATTGCCAGAGAAGATGGCAGCGTAGGAGGACGCTGGGCTCACCTCGTCCTGCTGATCACTTAGATTCCACCCACACCTGCCTCAATAACCCAGAAAACCATCAGAAGATGAGCAGTATGGACTTTCCGGAGCCAAGTGTAGACAAGAGGCCCACGGAAGAGGGTAGGAAGGGCAGAGAGGCGGTGCGCTACACAGACTGGTGGGAGGGAGCCGGGGCAGTGGAGGGGCAGCTGGCCTGGCAAGGCGAAATCCCTGAGTCTGGCTTGCAAAAGCGGGGGGGTGGGGGGGCAGACTGCATGAGTTCTGACAGCCAGTGGGATTTAACATCTGGAACGTTATAAGTCAACAGCTCTGCTCAGAGAGCGGAAGGGTGAGGGGACAACGGGAGGGAGAGTTGTTGAGCCCTGGAAGACAGAGCTCAGCTCGGTGGGGAACAAAGGCTCTGGCCAGCGCCATGTACCTCTCCCATCTCCCAGCTGAAATCCCAAAGGGAACCAGTTCATCGAACTTGCTGGCACCACGCAAACACCCAACGCTGTGCTTCTGTGGATCCATCCCTCCAATGGGGCGACCTCCCTCCAGGTGCTGCAGGGCCCCTCCTGCAGGGGACCGCCGACTGCAAAGTGAGCTAGAGCCTGCCCCTCCCACCCCTGTGCACCTTGCAGATCCACCCCGGCTAATATGCCAGATCCCATCAAACCAGCACCACAAGCCTGGCAGTGTGCAAGTAGCCCAGACAGGGGCCACACCACTGCACAGTGAGTCCTGCCCCTGGGAGCGGGGATGATAAAGGTACACACCAGTCTGACTGTGGCCCCACCCACCAACACAAGTTACTCCAGACAGCACAGGGAAAGTGCCCTGCAGTTCTGGGCCACCCCAGGGACTATCCAAAATGACGAAATGGAAGAATTCTCCTCAAAAGAAACTTCAGAAAGTAGAGACAGCTAACGAATTGATCAAAAATGATTTAAGCAATATAACAGAACATGAATTTAGAATAATAGTCATAAAATTAATCACTGGGTTTGAAAAAAGTATAGAGGACAGCAGAGAATCTGTTGCTACAGAAATCAAGGGACTATAGCTAAAAAATGCTATAAATGAGGTGCAAAATAAAATGGAGGTGACCACAGCTCGGATTGAAGAGGCAGAGGAGAGAATAGGTGAATTAGAAGATAAAATTATGGAAAAAGAGGAAGCTGAGAAAAAGAGAGATAAAAAACTCCTGGAGTATGAGGGGAGAATTAGAGAACTAAGTGATGCAATCAAACCCAACAATATCTGTATAATAGGAATTCCAGAAGAGGAAGAGAGAGAGAAAGGGGCTGAAGGTATACTTGAACAAATCATAGCTGAGAACTTCCCTAATCTGGGTAAGGAAAAAGGCATTGAAATCCAAAAGGCACAGAGAACTCCCTTCAGACGGAACTTGAATCGATCTTCTGCGTGACATATCATAGTGAAATTGACAAAATACAAGGATAAAGAGAAAATTCTGAAAGCAGCTAGGGATAAACATGCTCTAACGTATAAAGGGAGACCGATAAGACTAGTGACAGACCTATCTAATGAAACTTGGCAGGCCAGAAAGGAATGGCAGGGAATGTTCAATGTGATGAACAGAAAAAATATGCAGCCAAGAATCCTTTATCCAGCAAGTCTGTCATTCAGAATAGAAGGGAAGATAAAGGTCTTCCCAAACAAACAAAAACTGAAGGAATTCATCACCACTAAACCAGCCCTACAAGAGATCCTAAGGGGGATTCTGTGAGTGAAATGGATCAGATGGACTTGACAGATATATTTAGAACTCTGCATTCCAAAGCAACAGAATATAGTTTCTTCTGGAGTGCACATGGAACCTTCTCCAAGATAGATCACATACTGGGTTACAAAACAGCCCTTCATAAGTATACAAGAATTGAGATCATACCATGCACACTTTCAGACCACAATGCTATGAAGCTTGAAATCAACCACAGGAAAAAGTCTGGAAAACCTCCAAAAGCATGGAGGTTAAAGAACACCCTACTAAAAAATGAATGGATCAACCAGGCAGTTAGAGAAGAAATTAAAAAATATATGGAAACAAATGAAAATGAAAATACAACAGTCCAAAGGCTTTGGGACGCAGAGAAGGCAGTCCTGAGAGGAAAATACATTGTAATCCAGGCCTATCTCAAGAAACAAGAAAAATCCCCAATACAAAATCTAACAGCACACCTAAAGGAAATAGAAGCAGAACAGCAAAGACAGCCTAAACCCAGAAGAAGAAGAGAAATAATAAAGATCAGAGCAGAAATAAGCAATATAGAATCTAAAAAAACTGTAGAGCAGATCAATGAAATCAAGAGTTGGTTTTTTGAAAAAAATAAACAAAATTGATAAACCTCTAGCCAGGCTTCTCAAAAAGAAAAGGGAGATGACCCAAATGGATAAAATCATGAATGAAAATGGAATTATTACAACCAGTCCCTCAGAAATACAAGCAATTATCAGGGAATACTATGAAAAATTATATGCCAACAAACTGGACAACCTGGAAGAAATGGACAAATTCCTAAGCACCCACACACTTCCAAAACTCAAACAGCAAGAAATAGAAAGCTTGAACAGACCCATAACCAGCAAAGAAATTGAATCAGTTATCAAAACTCTCTCAACAAACAAGAGTCCAGAACCAGATGGCTTCCCAGGGGAGTTCTACCAGACGTTTAAAGCAGAGATAATACCTATCCTTCTCAAGCTGTTCCAAAAAATAAAGGGAAGGAAAACTTCCAGACTCATTCTATGAAGCCAGCCTTACTTTGATTCCTAAACCAGACAGAGACCCAGCAAAAAAAGAGAACTACAGGCCAATATCCCTGATGGATATGAATGCAAAAATTCTCAAGATACTAACAAATCGAATTCAACAGCATATTAAAAGAATTATTCACCATGATCAAGTGGGATTCATTCCTGGGCTGCAGGGCTAGTTCAACATTCACAAATCAATCAATGTGATACATCACATTAATAAAAGATAAGAACCATGTGATCCTGTCAATCAATGCAGAAAAAGCATTTGACAAAATCAGCATCCTTTCTTAATAAAAACCCTGAAGAAAGTCGGGATAGAAGGAACATAATTAAATATCATAAAAGCCATTTATGAAAAGCCCACAGCTAATATCATCCTCAATGGGGAAAATCTGAGAGCTTTCCCCCTGAGATCAGGAACACGACAGGGATGTCCACTCTCACCACTGTTGTTTAACATAGTGTTGGAAGTGCTACCATCAGCAATCCAGACAACAAAAGGAAATCAAAGGCATCAAAATTGGCAAAGATGAAGTTAAGCTTTCACTTTTTGCAGATGACATGATATTTTACATGGAAAACCTGATAGACTCCACCAGAAGTCTGCTAGAACTGATACATGAATTTAGCAAAGTCGCAGGATACAAAATTAATGTACAGAAATCAGTTGTACTCTTATACACTAACAATGAAGCAACAGAAAGACAAAAAAACTGATCATATTTACAGTTGCACCAAGAAGCATAAAATACCTAGGAATAAATTTAACCAAAGATGTAAAAGATCTGTATGCTGAAAACTATAGAAAGCTTATGAAGGAAATTGAAGAAGATACAAAGGAATGGAAAAACATTCCGTGCTCATAGATTGGAAGAATAAATACTGTTAAAATGTCAATACTACCCAAAGCTATCTACACTCAATGCAATCCCAATCAAAATTGCACCAGCATTCTTCTCGAAGCTAGAACAAGCAATCCTAAAATTCATATGGAACCACAAAAGGCCCTGAATAGCCAAAGTAATTTTGAAGAAGACCAAAGCAGGATGCATCACAATCCCTGACTTTAGCCTCTCCTACAAAGCTGTAATCATCAAGACAGCATGGTATTGGCACAAACACAGACACATAGACCAATTGAATAGAATGGAAACCCCAGAACTAGACCCACAAAAGTATGGCAAACTAATCTTTGACAAAGCAGGAAAGAATATCCAATGGAAAAAAGACAGTCTCTTTAACAAATGGTGCTGAGAGAACTGCACAGAAACATGCAGAAGGATGAAACTAGACCACTTTCTTATACCATACACAAAAATAAATTCAAAATGGATGAAGGACCTGAATGTGAGACAGGAAACCATCAAAACCCTAGAGGAGAAAGCAGGAGAAAACCTCTCTGACCTCAGCCACAGCAATTTCTTACTTGACACATCCCCAAAGGCAAGGGAATTAAAAGCAAAAGTGAACTATTGGGACCTCATGAAGATAAAAAGCTTCTGCACTGCAAAGGAAACAATCAACAAAACTAAAAGGCAACCAACGGAATGGGAAAAGATATTTGTAAATGACATATCGGACAAAGGACTAGTATCCAAAATCTATAAAGAGCTCACCAAACTCCACACCCGAAAAACAAATAACCCAGTGAGGAAATGGGCAGAAAACATGAATAGACACTTCTCTAAAGAAGACATCCAGATGGCCAACAGGCACATGAAAAGATGCTCAACGTCACTCCTCATCAGGGAAATACAAATCAAAACCACACTCAGATACCACCTCACGCCAGTCAGAGAGGCTAAAATGAACAAATCAGGAGACTATAGATGCTGGCGAAGATGTGGAGAAATGGAAACCCTCTTGCACTGTTGGTGGGAATGCAAAGTGGTGCAGCCGCTCTGGAAAACAGTGTGGAGGTTCCTCAAAAAATTAAAAATAGACCTACCCTATGACCCAGCAGTAGCACTGCTAGGAATTTACCCAAGGGATACAGGAGTACTGATGCATAGGGGCACTTGTACCCCAATGTTTATAGCAGCAGTTTCAACAATAGCCAAATTATGGAAAGAGCCTCAATGTCCATCAACTGATGAATGGATAAAGAAATTGTAGTTTATATACATAATGGAATACTACTTGGCAATGAGAAAGAATGAAATATGGCCTTTTGTAGCAACGTGGTTGGAACTGGAGAGTGTTATGCTATGTGAAATAAGTCATACAGAGAAAGACAGATACCATATGTTTTCACTCTTATGTGGATCCTGAGAAACTTAACAGAAGACCATGGGGAAAGGGAAGGAAAAAAAAAAAAGGTTAGGGAGGGAGGGAGCCAAAACATAAGAGACTGTTAAAAACTGAGAACAAACTGAGGGTTTGATGGGTGGTGGGAGGGAGGAGAGGGTGGGTGATGGGTATTGAGGAGGGCACCTTTGGGGCTGAGCCCTGGGTGTTGTATGGAAACCAATTTGAGAATAAATTTCATATTTAAAAAAAAATTAAAAAATAAAAAATAAATCCTAAAAAATGACTGATCACTTCAGTCATGTCAGGTATTTTACTGAGTAAGCAGTGGGATGAAGCTGTAGTTGACTCATTATGCTTTTGATTTTTCCTGATTTGTGGCCTTCCTGGATTTTTGCTTTAATCCTGACAGATCTTTGATTCTGCAGTAAGTAAATACAGTGAGATAGTGTCTCAGATGTTTGAGTTCTTCTGTTTAGACTCTCAGCCCTTGCAGGTTTGAATGTGGCAAATGTAAGGGCAGCCCAGCTATGTTGTAGTTACACTTTCTTTTTCATATATTTTTTTAATGTTTATTTATTTTTGAGAGAGAGACAGACAGAGCATGACTGGGGGGAGGGGCAAAGAGAGAGGGAGACACAGAATTTGAAGCAGGCTCCAGGCTCTGAGCTATCAGCATCAGCTATCAGCCTGACAGAGGGCTTGAACTCGTGAACTGCGAGATCATGGCCTGAGTCGAAGTCGGACGCCCAACTGACTGAGCCACCCAGGCACCTCTGTAGTTACACTTTCTTAATGGAAATTTGTCTCATAAGAACCCAAACATTGGAAGTGATTTTACTTTTTTTGGCTCAGCCCCTTTCTTGGGAATGGCACTTCTGGTTTTTTTCTCTCGAGTCTGGAATGTGTCCTCAGATTTGAAAGTTCTCTCACTCAGGCAGTAGTTATTTAGCTTCCTGCCTTATTCAGGTTCAAAATTTGGCAAATGTCTTGAGGAGGAGACCTGATGTTTGTTAAAGGCCCCTCTGTCTAATGGGACTTGGTTTGTTATTAATGCCTTGACTATGAAGCAGAATGCACTCTGCTTCTCTGACTCAATTTCACATTCTCCCATACCATCCTGATACTAAGAAAATGTCCTGGGGGGAAATTGGCTTGGCATTTTGCTAGATTTCACTCCATGGTAGCCCATGAGTTCCTCAAAAGCTCTGGTGATTTCTCTTTCCACGGGGAGTATGTCTGCCTACACTCAGTCTCTGCCCATAATCTCCAAAATCCCTTCTCTAGCATATTAGATGATATTATTTCCTGATTGCTTCCATAGCTCTCTGATATCTTTTACCTGTGATTTTTATAATTTATTCAATTTTATTTCCTTGTTGTAACAGGAATGATGGCCTGTGGCTATGTACTGTATTCTACCTGGAAATGGAAGTCCTATTTAGGTTACCTTTAATTTCTCTAATGAATAGCTTCCTACTTAGAGTTCTTACATTTTTAATTATACTATTAGGTATTTGATATTTGTGATATTACAGATGGCATATTTTTTAGCCTTTGATTTTATAATTTTTCTGATACCAAAAGTGGATTTTTAAAAATTTCTATCTCCTATCTGGCAACTTTTCTAAAAATTTATATTTTAATTAGTTATGTTTAGATTGTTTTAGGTTTTCTGTGTACCTAATTATGTAAAATATATATTATTATTTCTTCTTTCTTCTTTCTCCTTACTGGTAATGCCATTTAAGACCTTTACTAAAGTTGAACAGAAATGGTGAGAATTGACATCCTTATTTTGTTCCTAATCTAACAGTGAGCATTTTCTATATTTCAGTATGAATAGGATGGTTACTCTAAAGTTTTTTGTGATTTCCCTTTGCTACGAGTTTTTATCATACATAATTCTTGAGCTTTATCAAATGCTTTATTTAGCTATATTTATGTGGTCATAAACATTTTGTCTATTTTTTTGACGTGGTGAATCATATTGATTGATTTTTGAGTGTTAACTCACCTTACATTCCTGGAGTAAACCATCTTGGTATGAATTCGCATACATACAGCGTTTGGTTTTCTAATATTTTACTTAGTATTCTTGCTTGCATATTCATAAGGAAGATTGACCTATTATTTTCTTTTCTCATAATTTTCCTCTTCAGTTTTCCTATTCAATTGAATAGTAGACAGAGGGTAGAAATTCAAGGGTTCTTCTGTTTTGTAACACATTATTACTGTATCTAATACAGTATTAATACAGTATTACTCTGTTTTTAAAAAATATTTTTGAGTAAGTTTATTTTTTTTTAAGTTTATTTAAAGACAGAGAAAGCATGAGTCGGGGAGGGGCAGAGGGAGAGGAAGAGAAAATCCCAAGCAAGCTCTGCACTGTCAGTCAAAGCCTCATGCAGGGCTACATCTCAGGAACTATGACATCATGGCCTGCGCTGAAATCAAGAGCTGGATGCGTAATAGACTGAGCCACCAGGTGCCCCTTGAGTACTTTTAGGTCTACAGAAAAGACAGACATAATAGAGTTCCCTGTACCCATCTGCCAGCTTTTCCTATTAACATTCTACATTACGGTTGTGAACATTAGTCAAAATTAAGAAGGCAACATTTGTACATTACCATTAACTACACGCCCAACTTTATTTATATTTCATATTTTTTCCATTGATGGCCTTTTTTTTTGTTCCAGGACCCAGTTCAGTATTTACAATTCCCTTTAGATAGTTGTCATGTCTCTTTAGTCTTCTCTTTTCAATGACAGTGCCTCATTCCTTCCTTTTTTTCATGATTTTGACAGTTTTGACAAATATTGGTTAGATATTTTGTAGAATGTCCCTCAGTCTGGGTTTGGCTGATGTTTTTCACATGATTAGACTTGAATTAGGAGTTTTGGCAAAGAATACCGTAAGAAGGAAATACCCATTGCTTCACATCATAGCATAGAGAATGTGACATCTACATGACAACATTGGTGATATGACCCTTCATCACCATGGTGTTCGCTAGGTTTCTACACTATAAAGTTACTATTTATCCCTTTTTATTACTCTGTTCTTTGGAGTCCAGTTGCTTAATCCAGCCCATACTCAAAGGAGAAGGGAGAGATTAATCTTCACCTCCTTGGATGGGGAAGTATCTACATATATTATTTGGAATTCTGTAAACAAGATTTATCTTCTTTCATTTTGTGTTTATTCAGTAATTTCTTTATTCTGTTTTAATATTAATTCTCAAATCATAATACATAATTACAATTTTGAAAATCTCTGGTTCCCCCACTAACATAAACTTCTTCATGCAAGTCATTATTTCTTGTTTATTTTTGTACACTATGCATTTAATTTATAGTGGACTTCTAGTAATTTTTTGAAATGAATATATTTTTACTTCAACTGAAAAGTACTATTACTCAGCTAAATTGTATGATAGCATTCTAAATTGAAGTTTAAAGTAGATTTTAAAATGAATAAAAGTAAACTCATGCACACTTGGATTATAAGTATCTCAGATGGCAAAGGGTACTGTAGAAATAACCATTTGAAGTTGATGTATCTCCACAAAATATTCCTTGAAGCTACCTTTGGAAAGAGATTACAGTATTTGATAAGCCACGGATATGACCTGCTGTGTCCTTTCTCTTTTTTGTTCAGACCGTCAGAGGAGATTAAGACCCCCCCATTTTCTGCCTTTTCTGGAAAATTATCATCTGATGCAGTCACTCAGATAACAACAGAAAGTCCAGGAAAAACCATGTTTTCATCTGAAATTTTTATTAATGCTGAAGATCATGGATTTGAAAGTCCAGAGCCCAGTACCCAGAACCTGAACAAAGTTCCTGTCAAGTTTGTGTCATCATCTTCAGTTCAACAGATTACTCATCCTCATGGCACAGATGGTAAGAGAATGTGATTACATTTTAGGTCATAATACCAACTTTTATATGCAGTGATCTCAGAAATTTGTGAGGAGGTCTTTCTAGTGAGAAAACGAAATTTTTGTTTTATGCATTAGGATCCAAGCGATTCTATCCGTCTTTTATTTACACAGCTATGAAGAGAGTGTGATTATGTTTTTGCCTTAATTTCTAGTGGAGTTACAACTTATGTGGAAGTTGGTGTGACTGGGTGGCTCAGTTGATTAAGTGTCTGACTCCTGGTTTCGGTTCAGGGCATGATCTCATGGTTTGTGAGTTCGAGCCCCGCATTGGGCTCTGTGCTGGCAATGAAGAGCCTTCTTAGGATTCTCTCTCTCCCTCTCTCTCTGCCACTACCCCCACCTCAAAATAAATAAATAAACTTAAAAAAAAAAAAACTTATGTGGAACTCATGCTGCTTGCGATTGACATATTTTTATCTCATGATACTTATAATAATGCAAGTAGTTCATAAAAATTTAAAAACTGTGGAGGTCTAGTTTTAGGCTGGCAGGTGAATTATTGGCATTTTGTATTATATTAAATGTTACATATAATACAATGTTAAATAGTAGCAAAAATATACAATAGTACAAATACAATACCAATCTGTTTCTTATAAAATAATGACCAAAGACCTAGGTTGGCTTGCTGTCTTCAAAACATGGATCCCACAGTTACCTTGGATTCACCACCACAATCAGCTAGAAGGGACAGAAAAAGCATAGAGAAGCACTTGTGGAGGCACCTGGGTGGCTCAGTTGGTTAAGCATCCAACCCAATGGATTGGCTCAGGTCACGCTCTCACAGTGTTTCGGTTCAAGCCCTATGTCAGGCTCTGGGCTGACAGCGTGGAGCCTGCTTGGAGTCTCTCACTCCCTCTTTCTCTGCCCCTCCTCTGCTCTCTTTCTCTCTCAAAATAAATAAATAAACTTTAAAAAGAGAGAGAAGCACACGTACTAGGCCTAGAAGTGGCTCAGATCATTTTCTCGTAGCTAGGAATAGTTTAGCTGTGTTTTTCAGGATGAAGAGTGGATTTTGATGAATAGCTAGCAGTCTCTACCATAAGGTCTACATTTAGAGTGTTTATATTGCTGTTGTCACAGTGATATTTCAATAGTGCTTATACTTTATAACATTCGAATTAGAGTGTTATTTTCTTTTTCAGACCAATAACAGGAAAATTAACAATTAAGTTTCCGTTCTTCCCTCAAATGAGGGTGGGAACTTTAAGTTACTAATTTTAAAGTATTTAATAGTTAGCACAGGTCTACTCAAAATGTTACTGTAAGTTTTTCTCCTTATGCAAAAAGGTTATCTATCTGTAGATAAAGATGGGATACACCTAAATAATGAAAGAGAATTTCTTGGTTCAGCATTTAACTTTCAGTGAATTTAATTTCAACAAGTACATTTATATGTTAAGATGGTTATACTTCTTAAACATTTTCATTGTGAAAAAAATGCCCCCCAAATCTACAGTTTAATAAATATCACAAAGAACACCTTTCTGTCTATATCAGTTACCTAGTACTACAGTGATACTATTAAACAACCTTGAAAATCTCAGTGCTTTATAACAATAAACATTTGCTTTTTTCACTCATGGACTTTGTGGGTCAATTGGAGTTTGGCTTTAGGCTACAGAAATGGTTTGGGTCTGTTCCATATGCCTTGTTCTGAAACCAAGGCTAATGAGAAATACGTACTTTGGGTTATGTTGTTCTCATGGTGGTGGGAGAAGCACAAGAGGGGAAATCCAACTGTGAGAGTGTGGTTTAAACTTCTGCTCACATCAAATGCATACATTTATATAGAGACCATAATTTATGGTTTTACCTTTGTATACAGGACCTGGAAGGATTCCTTTAAAGGATTAATATTATTGGATTACTAATAAAATATTGTTTAATACTGTGGATTTAAAAGTAAAATTTTGTGGGTTTTTTTTTGTATGAAAACATTTCAAATTTCAAAGAAACGTATGTTAAACACATGACTATGTGGTCACTATTCTGAATTTCAAAATTCAGAATAATATACTATATGTTTATATTTGGTTTGTTTTCAAAATTTTTGAAGAAATTTATTTTATAGTTGAAGTTTCTTTTTTACTCTTCTCCAGTCTTTTTATTCTTTCCCAACAGCAACCATTATTTGCTTTGTAGTCACTTCTTCTCTTATAGGCAGGCAGCACAAAGTAACCTTAAAACTATTGCATCCAAACATAAAATTGTCAAGAATTTTGAAAAGACACTTATTGGTCTCAGAATTCTCCATCTCCCTATGAGAGCCATGTTTGCTCTGGGTCCATTGTAATTCTGCCCAGTTGTCTTTTGCAGCTGTATTTCACCGAAATATAACTTTAACCACCACTACCCAATGTTATATACACTGGTAGAGGAAGAAAATTAATCAGTGTTCTAACAATAATGAAAACAGCAATAACCAGATAGAAGTGAAGGCTACAGCGTATTTTTCCTGTTGTTTAAATTTTTCCCTTCTCTTGACTTCACAGAAACAAAAACATGTATAAAGAAAAAAAAAAAAAAAACCTCCTCTACAATAATTAAATTATTACATTGGTACAGACATTTTAGATAACATTTTTGTAGTTAGTGTTTTTAAAAACAAAACTTTATAAACGGTATAATTTTTCACTCTATAATCAGAGAAGTTATCTGAGATGGGGCAGCAGGGGAGAAATGGGTATGCTATAACCAGGAAAATCTTTATTCACAGAATTCTTTATAATTGAAAATTTAACTCATCTTAAATTTTCAATATTAGGAGAAGGGATACATACATTTAACCTGTAGTATAGCCATATAAAATGTAAAGACAGGAAATAAAATGAATGTTTTATTATAAATGCAGAGTAGAAACACTGAATTCCACATTTTTACATACTATAGGCAAACAACTGTGTAAACACATAAGACAGTGAGAAAGGACACATAGGAAATAGATTAAAATGTTAATAGTTATCTTTGAGTGGTAGGACTTTGTCTTTTTTACTTTTATGTGTTTCCTTTCTTAAAAAATGTGTTAAATATATTGAATTGGAGGTAATTAGCTTGTCTACATTATTGGGTATTTAATTCATGAGCATGGTATATACATTCATCTATTCATAGTTTTCAGTGAAGAAATCTTTATTTACATTTATTCATTAGATATTTGATATTATATTTTTCTTTCATGACACTGTATGTAGTATTTTTCCTATGTGGTTTTGCTGGTGTATAGAAACACAATTGTGTTTTTTAATACCGATGTTGTGCATGAATGGGGGAGGGTCAGAGAGAGAGGGAGACACAGAATCTGAAGCAGGCTCCAGGCTCTGAGCTGTCAGCACAGAGCTGACGTGGGGCTCGAACTCACGGACTGCGAGATCATGACCTGAGCCGAAGTCGGACACTTAACCCACTGAGCCACCCAGGCGCCCCCCTACCACTCTATTTAAACTGCATCTTGCCCTGGTTTCCCTAGTAGTCCTACTAATAATCCTCAGCATTTTCTAATTTCTTTTTCATGTAACTTATAATTTATTAAAATAATAAATAATTTACTTATTTAATGTGTTATTACTGTATATCTCCTTCCTCTAGAATGCTAGCTCTTCTTGAAGGCAGAGATTTTTTGTTTTAGTTCATATATGCCAAGGATCCTTTTTTTTTTTTTAAAGTTTATTTATTTGTTTGTTTATTTTTAAATAGAACGAGCACAAGTGGCAGGGGTGGGGAGAATCTTGAGCAGGCTGCATGCTCTGTGTGGAGCCCAACACGAGACTCAATCCTATGACCTTGGGATCATGATCTGAGCCAAAATCAAGAACCATACACTCAACCGAGCCACCCAGGCAGACCTGAAGTTTATTTTTTTAGGTCATCTCTACACCCAGTATGGAGCTCAAACTCACAACCCTGAGATCAAGAGTTGCATGCTCTTCCAACTAAGCCAGCCCGGTGCCCTGATACATGCCACAAATCTTGTACGCTGCATGGCACATTAAAGGCACTCAATATTTGTTCAGTGAAGTTTAACAAATCTTCTTATTAATTGTTCTCATCTTTATCTCCTTAGCCCAGCCTTCACTGTTGCCATATAAGCCTCCTGGTAGTACCAGGATGTACTATGTTCCACAATTAAAACAGATTCCTTCTTATCTGGATTCCAGATCAGATACCACCATTGAGAGCTCTCACTCAGGTAATCTGCATAAATTAAGCAAATTTTTATTTTTTGAAATTTTATTTGTGGTTTAGCTGGTTAATTCTAGAATGACATGTGAAAATTCAGTGATATTTAAGCCTTTAATGAAATATGGAGCTTTTCATGAGCCAGTCTATGGTTCAGAAAAGTAAGTTATTTGGCAAGATGTATTTAATGAAGAAAATTGTATGGATAATTGTTTGTTTGGTTTGGTGGACTCCTTTTTAGACAAAGGTTTCCAGGTTTTCTCTGTTCACAGTGCCCTTAGTGTTTTGGTGATTTTTTTTTCTCATTATTATATGGAATGCATGTAAAAACAAGAAGTATTTTTAGAAACAGCTATAAGTTTATTAGGACATAAATATTTGCTGTTTTGATTTAGCAACTTAATAAAAATATTAGGTATTTCCTTTTGGTTTTGGGTTTTGAAAGAAAATATTTTACTTTGTTCATAAATAACCACAGTTATTTACTAATGAGATATGTGCAGCTATTAGAACACTTGTACAACTTTTCAAACCTTGATATGAAATTGAACACAACCACAGTTATTTGCTGCTTTTACTATAGAAACCCAAAAATCTAGCTTTGCAAAGATACAACATCATTGAAAGGAATATGGCATTATCTAATATGGAAATTTAATGTTTATTTGTTTTGTGAAAGAGAGAGCATGAGCGGGGGGCGGGGGAGGGGGCAGAGAGAGAGGGAAAGAAAGAAAGAATCCCAAGCAGGTTCCGCACTACCAGCGTAGAGTCTCACATGGGGCTCAAATCCACGAACCGTGAGATTATGACCAGAGCCAAAATCAAGAGTCAGATGCTTAACCACCTGAGCCTCCCGGGCGCCCCTAGTATTGAAAATCAAAAGTACTTTGAGCTAGTAGTTTGTGTAGTGTACACTAGATACCAGGTATTAGTGTTGTTTCTGTAGAGTTTTAAAATATCCCACAGCACCCCTGTGAGATCACCACCGGCAAATTGCAGATTTAGAAGATGAGTAGCACCCCATGCAGGGACTCAGTAAATATTTCCTGTGGGGATTTTAAGATAAGGATACTGAATTGGTGTGGTGTGGGGTTTGGATTGATGGGATAACATTTTGAGATGACTTGGTTCAGTTCAGATATAATTTTTTTTTCCACAATTTGCCAATAGACATCTTTATATGTATAAGAATTGTACATGACAAATTTTCCCTAGTCTTAGGCATATTTTTTGGTTAACTTTAAGAGGACAGAACAAGTATCTAATGGTAACGAAAAGCACCTGGTATAACTGCTTCTAATTCCCCACTATGGTGCTACTAAAAAAAAAAAAAAAGACCAACAAAAATGCTCTTATTACCAAATGTTAAGATTAATTATTAAGCCTATAACCAGAAACTGGAAGAAATTTTCACTATATGCAAGGCTCTGACACTTGGGGCACCTAGGTGGTTCAGTCAATTGAGCATCTGACTCTTGAGTTTAGCTTGGATCATGATCCCAGGGTAGTGGGATCGAGTCCTGCATCTCACTTTGTGCTGAGCATGGAGCCTGCTTTAGATTCTCTCTACCCCCTCTGCCCCTCTCCCCTGCTCATGCACTCTCTTATAAAATAAAAAAATAATAATAATAATAAATAAAAAGTAAAATAATAAAAATAAAAACACACTTAGTGGGGATTTATTCCTGGGTTGCAAGGATGGTTCAGTATTTTCAAATGAATCAACACAGTACATCTGATCTTTTTCAATGGATACACAGAAAGCATTTGATAAAGTACAACATCCATTCATGATTTAAAAACAAATCCCTCAATAAAGTAAGTTTAGATTAAGCATACCTCAACATAATAAAATCATATTTGAAAAATGCACAGTTAGCATCATCCTAAGTGGGGAAAAACAGAGGGCTTTTCCTCTAGGGTTAGGAATAAGACAGGGCTGTCCACTCTCACCACTTATATTCAACATACTATTGGAAGTCCTAGTCATAGCAATCAGACAACTAAAAGAAATAAAAGGCATCCAAATCACCAAGGAAGAAGTAAAACGTTCACTGTTTGCAGATGATGTGATACTATATATAGAAAACCCAAAAGGCCCCACCAAAAAACTGCTAGAACTGATAAATGAATTCAGTAAAGTTGCAGGATACAAAATCAACATTCAGAAATTGTTGAATTTCTATACACCAATTATGAAGCAGCAGAAAGAAATTAAGGAAGCAGTCTCATTTACAATTGCACCAAAAACAATAAAATACCTAGGAATAAACCTAACCAAAGAGATGAAAGACTTGTACTCTGAAAAATATAGAATACTGATGAACGAAATTAAAGATGACACAAAGAAATGGAAAGACATTCCATGCTCATGGATTGAAAGAACAAATATTGTTAAAATGTCTATACTACCCTAAGCAGTCTACGCATTTAATGCAATGCTTCTGAAAATACCCACAGCATTTTTCACAGAGCTTGAAAAAACAATCCTAAAATTTATATGGAACCACAAAAGACCCCCGAATAGCCAAAGCAACCTTGAAAAAGAAAAAACTGGAGACATCACAATTCCAGACTTCAAATTATATTACAAAGCAATAGTAATCAAAACAGTATGGTCCTAGCACAAAAATAAACCTATAGATCAGTGGAGCAGAATAGAAAACCCAGAAATGAACCCACAATTATATGGTCAGTTAATCTTCGACAAAGCAGGAAAGAATATCCAATGGAAAAAAGACAGTCTGTTCAACAATGGTGTTGGGAAAACTGGACAGCATACAAAAGAATGAAACTGGACCACTTTCTTACACCATACACAAAGATAAAGTCAAAATAGATTAAAGACCTAAATGTGAGGCGTGAAACCATAATCCTAGACAAGAACACAGGCAATAACTTCTTTTGACTTCAATTATAGCACTTTCTTTCTAGATATGTCTCTGAGACAAGGGAAACAAATTCAAAAATAAACTATTGGGACTTTGTCAAAGTAAAAAACTTCTGGACAGGGAAGGAAACAATCAATAAAGCTAAAAGGCAACCTATGGAATAGGAGAAGATATTTGCAAATGACATCTGATAAAGGGTTAGTATCCAAAGTATATAAAGAACTTATAAAACCCATTACCTTAACAATGACTAATCTAGTTAAAAAATGGGCACTATATCGCCCCCCACTCATGTTCTCTCTCTCTCAAAAACTAAAAAGTAAAAATGGGCAGAATATATGAGTTAGACATTTTTCCAAAGAAGACATCCAGATAGCAAACAGATACATGAAAAGATCCTCAATGTCATTGATTATCAGGGAAATGCAAATCAGAACTACAATGAGAGATCACATCACACCTGTTAGAATAGCTAAAATCAACAACACAAGAAACAACAGGTGTTGTCAAGGATGTGGAGAAAGGTGAACCCTCATGCACATTTGGTGAGAATGCAAACTGGTGTAGTCACTCTGGAAAACCATATGGAGGTGCCTCAAAAAGTGAAAAATAGAACTACTCTATGATCTAGTAATTGCACTACTGGGTGTTTACCCAAAGTATACAAAAATACTAACTCAAAGTTACACATGCATATGCGTCCTGGTGTATCTACACCAGTACTATCTACCATAGCCAAATTGTGGAAACAGTCCAAGTGTCCATCATTTGATGAATGGATAAAGAAGAGGATGTGTATATACACATATATACAATGGAACATTACTCAGCCATAAAAGAGAATGAAATCTTGTCATTTGAAATGACATGGATGGAGCTAGAGAGTATTATGCTAAGCAAAATAAGTCAGAGAAAGACAAATACCATATGATTTCATTTATGTGGAAATTAAGAAACAAATGAGCAAAGGGAAGAAGAAGAGAGAGAGGCAAATCAAGAAACAGACTCTTAACTAGAGAACAAACTGATGGTTACCAGAGGGGAAAGGGTGGGGGGATGGGTTCAATAGGTGATGGGGAGTGCACTTGTTGTGATGAGCACTGGGTAACGTATGGAAGTGTTGAATTACTATATTGTATCCTGAAACTCCTATTACACTGGATATTAACTGGAATTTAAATACAAACTTTAAAAAAATAGCACACTTAATGGAAAACACATACACACACACATAATGGCTACCAGCAAGAAAACAATTGGACAGGAAAACTTTGATCAGTCTTTTACTTGCAGGCCCCAGGTCAGAAGATGGAATGTCTACCAATAAAAATCTGATCTGATGTCTTTTTTTGAGGCCCATAGTGTCCTGCTATTTGTTTATGCCCCTCTTTCATATAGTTGGAGACATTAATTTTAAGAAATATTGGACAATGGTGGGAGGAGAAAATAATTCAGTGATGGTACATTGTGTCCTGAGAAATATTGTCCCTGTGAGTAAAGTACTGAATACATCAATAAGATAACAGGAGATCTAATAACTATATTATACTTGAGATTATAATTTTCATGTTCTCTATCTGTTCTCAGAGTGAGAAAGTCGATAGTAGGAAAATCCTTTCTTAAACAGTAGAGCTACTCTAGGATGAAAGCCTAGGAATTATTCTAATAGCTGTTGTCAATTAATATATCATGCATCAGTAGATACAAGAAAGATCCACTTAGCATTTTGGGCCAAGGGCAAGTCATATACCATTACTGGCAAATATATGGGCCAAATAGATTTTTCCTTAACTGAGAATGAATAAACATTTGAATTAATTAAATCCATAAAATATAAATAAGATAAAGGTAACAACTCCCCAAAGAAGAGATAGTTGTTAGACATTTACTTATTATGCCCAGTAACATTCTTAAGATTCCTAAGTAGAACAGGATTCTATTTATAATAGATAGTAAGTTCTGAGACCTGACTTTTTTTGGTAAGCAATTTTATTCCTTATACCCGTGCTCATTATAGACATTCAAATATTTATATATTAATAATCATGGTCAATAGGAGCAAAAAGCTATGGGGAGAGAACTGGTTGGAACATTTTAAAGGAAGTGGGGCATTATAGCAGGGAAAAGGTTAAAGACCTAAGAATTTGTCTCTTGATAAAAGCAACAAAAAATTGGCAAAACTTTTCAGAAAACTTTTTCAAAACTTGCCCTAATCTCATCCCCAGACTGAGTTCTGTAATAACCTTGAAAAGTATCAGCCTGCTTTCCCAGGACTAGAGGGGACAGAACAGAGCTAGACCTGTTTCAAAACTTCATTCCCAAAGAATTGTCAATATTTGATCTGTCATTCAAAAGACTTGTCCTTATTTAATCTCATTCAGAGATATTCGTTTGTTGTAAAAAGCCTGTGTGTGTGTGTACGTGTGTGCGTGCGCATGCATGTGCACATGCTTGGGATGCAAGAATGTTTATAGGCAAGTGTTTTAATGTTATAATTCCTGATGCAAACAATAGAGTAACCAAAAGCTTAAACGTAAAACCAGGGATTTATGCCCATAGATGTTTAAAAGCTTTGACATATTCCTGGGACTCTAGAGGAGTGTCCATGTGCATATAGCTGTGTGTATTCTCAGGAAAGACCTGAAAAGACCCTACCCTTTACCTACAGCTCCCCTTGAGTCTCTGTGCAAGAAGAAAAGGAAGGCTAAGGCAGAGTTGACAACTGCATTGCTCAAAGTTGAAGGTATACCCTGACATGCACACAAAGTCCCTTTATAAATCTCCCATATTTACTGGTTCTAGGTGTTTGAGGATGTCTCAGTCTAGGCATTAACTGACCACCAAGCTATTTGAGTAGAAACTTCAATAGATTTTACATAATTTGTTCAGAAAAGTTACTTTAAAAAAAAAAAACATAAAGCAACAACAGCAAACTTTGGGAAGTGGATAGAATCTGATTTCCAGGATTACCAATTTTATTATTTAAGATGTTTCATTTTCAACAAAAAAATACAAGCTATGGAAATTAAAACCAAAAAAATACGGTTTATACACAAGAAAAATAACAGTTTAGAAACTGTCTGGGAAATTCCATACATTAGACTTAACTAAAGACTTAACTACTTAAAATATGTTTGAAGAGCTAAATGAAACTATATCAAAGAACTAAAGGAAAGTATGAGAACAGTGTCTTAATCAAATAGAGAATTTCAGTGAAAAGTTAGAAATTACAAAAAAAGAGAGCCAAATAGAAACTCTGGAGCTAAAAAGCACAGAAGATACAATTAAAAATTCACTAGAGGAGCTCAGCAGGCAGAAGAAAGAATCAGTGAACGTGAAGATAGGCCAATTGAGATTATCCAGTGTGAGAAACAGAAAGAATAAAGAATGAAGAAAGAGGAACGGAATGTTAGAATCCTCTGGAACACCACCAGGAGTACTATTTTATACATAATAGGAGTTACAGAAGGAGAGAAAAAAAAAATGGGATTGAAAGAATATTTGGAGAAAAACTTCCCAAATTTTATGGTTACTATGAATGTGTACATCTGATGAACTGAAGGAAATCCAAGCAGGATAAATTTAAAAATATCCACATTTAGACACACCATAATCAAACTGTTAAAAATATAAAGAGAATGTTAAAACCAGCAAAAGAGAAGTTACTTATTGTGTACAAAAGATCCTCAATAAGATTAATAGCTGATTTCTCATCAGAAACCTTGGAGGCCAAAAGGCATTGCAATCACATATTCAAAGAACTGATAGAAAAAAAAAACGTGTCAACCAAGAATTCTGTATTTGGCAGAACTGCCCTTCAAAAATGGAGAAATTAAGACATTTCCAGATAAACTGAGTTGATTGCTAGCATGCTGACCTATGGGAAACACTAAGGGATTCATCAGGATGAAATGAGTAGACATGAGACAGTAACCTGAATCCATATGAAAAAATAAAGAGTGCTGGTAAAGATAACTACATAGGTTAACTATAAAAGTATAAACATATTTTTGTTTCTAATTCCATTTTCTTTCATATGATTTCAAAGACATGCATAGAGCAATAATAATAATTCTTATTTTACAAAAACGTATAGAGATATAACTTGTGGAAATAACAGCATAAAGAAAGGAGGAGAGAGAGCTATACAGTAGAAAAGTTTTTATATACTGTTGAAATTCAGTTTTAACCCAAATAGATTGTTAATTTATATTAAAACATGGGTGGCAATTCCAAGAACAACCACTAAGAAAAATAACTAAAAATATATATAGTAAAAGTGTCACCATAGGAATTAAAATGCTACACTAGTAAATATCTATTTAACACCAAAAAAAATGTATTAGTAGAGAAACTGAGGAACAAAAAAGACATAATACTAGAGAAAAAAGTAGAAAAATAGCAGACCTAAATCCTCCATTATCTGCAACTGCATTAAATGTAAATGAAGGTTATACTCCCATTAAAAAGGCAGAGATTGGCAAGGTAGATAAAAAGACATCCAACTCTGTATGCTGTCTACAGAAAATTTTATTTAGTTTCAAAGACAAACTGGCTGAAAGTTAAGAGATATAAAAGGATATGTCATGTAAACAGTAACCAAAGAGGGCTAGAGTGTCTATTATTAGACATTATAGACTTTAAAATTTATTAGTAAAGACAAAGTTCATTTTGTAATGATAAAAGCATTAATAAATCAAGAAGATAAAGAAATTATAAATGTATATGCACCTAACAACAGAGTCCCAAATACATAAAGAAAACTGGCAGAATTAAGAGAGAAAGAAAGAAAGAAAGAAAGAAAGAGAAAAGAAAAGAAAGAAAAACACCTGATGCTATTAAAGGGAGAAATACACAATTCAAGCCAGTTGAAAAGTCACATATTGTATAATTCCATTTATATGAAATGTCCAGAACAAGGAAATCCATATAGACAGAATGTAGATTAGTGGTTGCCAGCAGCTGTGGGAGAGGGGGAAATGGAGGGTAATTGCTAATGTGTCTATTTCTTTTGGGGGTGACAAAAATGTTCTGGAATTAGATAGCAGTGGTGGTTGTAAATACACTAAAAATTACTCGTTTGTACACTTGTTAACTTTGTGGATTTTATGTTATTTGAATTGTATCATCAATTTTTTTTATTATTTATTTTTAATGTTTATTTTGAGAGAGCAAGGAAGCAAGCCAGTGGAGATGGGCAGAGAGAGAGGGAGATACAGAATCTGAAGCAGGATCCAGGCTCTGAGCTGTCAGGCTTCATGACCTGAGCCAAAGTTGGACACTCAACCAACTGAACCACCCAGGCACCCCTATTTTTAATTTATTCTTTAAATGTTTGTTTATTTTGAGAAAAAGAGAGCACATGAGCTGGAGGGGCAGAGAGGCAGAGCAGGAATCCCAAGCAGGTTCTGCACTGTCAGGCTCTGTATTATAGCTTGATCTCACAAACCATGCACAAGGCTTGATCTCACTAACCATGAGATCATGACCTGATCCAGAATCAAGAGTTGGATGCTTAATCGACTGAGCCACCCAGACACCCCTATATCTCAATTTTTTAAAAGGGAGGGGTAGGGAGTTGCCAGGGAAGATGGCAGAGTAGGAGGATCCTACTCACCTCATCTCACAGATACACCTCGATAACATTTACATCAGTGTAAATAACCCAGAAAACGACCCAAAGACTGGCAGAGCATCCACAGCTGATTGTAGTGAAGAGGTCACAAGAAAAATGGCAGGAAGAGCAGAGAGAATCAGGGACCAAACTGATCTACAAGACTGACCATGAGAGGAAGGGACACCACAAGCACAGAGAAGGGAAAAGAACAGATTCCACACCAGGCACCCCTGGCACAGGGGACCTGCTCTGGGAAGATAAATCCCCATAATATTTGGCTTTGAAAACCAGAGGGGCTAGCGACGCCTGGGTGGCTCAGTTAGTTAAGCATCCTACCTCGGCTCAGGTCATGATTTCACAGTTCGTGAGTTTGAGCCCCGTGTCAGGCTCTGTGCTGACAGCTTAAAGCCTGGAGCCTACTTCAGATTGTGTGTCCCCCCCCCCTCCCCCCCCGCCTCTCTCTGCCCCTTCCCTCCTCACGTGCTCTCTCTCTCTCTCAAAAATAAACATTAAAAATTTTTTTAAAAAAAGATAAAACCAGAGGGGCTTAACTTTTAACTTCTTAAGTTTTTTCAGTCTGTAGGACTTAACACCAGGAACTTGTGCATGGTCTACACTTAACGTATTATCATGATGGAATTTGAAATGGAAGATGGGAACAATGTGGCCAGATACTTACTTCATCAGGTGCTCAGAAGCAGGCACAGTGATTTGTTGCAAGCCAGGAGGGAAAAGTGCACTCTGGTGGATTCATTGAACAGACAGAATGTCAGTTTCAACATAGTGCCTTAAGGAACCCTCCAGAGTGATTTCCACCCTGTATGGTTTTTCATCTTATATGCTAACTTTAAACTCTAAATTCCATTTAAAATTTATCTCAAATTGAGTGAAAAAAATAGATAAGAAACTATGTACATTGCAGTCCCAGTATGTGTTCATTCCAAAGCATGTATAACCAAAGTTGGTTTTTTGTTTTTTTTTCTTAAGGTGACAAAAAGCTTTCATTTCACATTCATTTTTTTTATTCAACCAAAAATTATTAAAGCTCTTACCGTGTTCCTGCGAGATACTATACTAGGTGCTACATTTACAGTAGTGTGCAGAATGAACATGCTCCGTAAGATTGTGGAGTGTGTGGAATGTTGTTATAGTTAGTAAATAAATAGACCACAAATAAGTACATAATTACAAATAATAAGTGTTAAGAAAATAAAGTAGAATTGGAAGAGAATAATTGGAACAGAGTTTTAGGAGCTCCTGAAAGCCTTTCCAAGGAAAAAACTTGAGAGACAAGATTTAGAGGGTAAAGGCAGGTTAAGTGGGCAGAGAGTGGGGAATGACAGTGTTCTGCCCAGAGGGAGCAGTCTGGGAAAAACTCCTGAAAGAGGAGAGAGTTGGATGCATTTGACAGATGAGAATTTAGTGTGGTTTGAGCAGAATAGTGACTAGATATGGTTAGATAGGTAAGTCCAAGATCATGCAGGGTCTTGTAAACCATATTAAAACATTTGAATTTTATTCTGGTAGACAACTGTGGTTTCATTTACATTTGTAAGATTTATTTGGCTGCTAGATAAAATTTATCACTTCATGGGTCAGAAGACAGGGAGCCAACTCTAGAAGTGGAAGCAAGGACAGCAGTAGTTAGACTGCTGAGTAGTGACTGTTGAGTTGGTTTACACATTTAAGGTTGTTTGTAAGGGTGCCGTGTAGAAGGTGGCACTGTTCACAGCATATAGACAGACATACAGTATTTTTTATGAAAATACACAGGTGGGCCTGAAGGTTTGAGTTCTGGAGCAGTGTTAACTCTCTTCCTGCCCCAGACAAAAATCTATACTTACACACCCTGCAGCTGTGCGTGGATGCCAGAAAATACAAGTGCACATACGCTTGTTGGCATATACACATGCATCAGGCTACACTGTCTTTCAACTGCTCTCAGCTCCACTGAGTTGATTGTCTTGCTCATCTACCCACTGCTTTCCGGGACTACCTGACTGTGGTGAACCTGACACAGTCACCTTTCTTGGAGAACCAAGGGTGCTGCTGAAGAGTATGCATGTGCTTGCTGCTGGTGATGTATGTTGTCTGGTATCTGGAAGTATTTGTGAGGAGAATGATCCCATGTGCAATTGTTACATTATGCCATAAAATATAATATCTTAATTTTTTAATTAAGGAAGGGACACCTTTTTCTAATTTCTTCAAAAGATGCTGTAAGGGCTAGCTATGTCCTGAATGCTAGAATCTGAATCTCAGAAGAAAGGTCCCAGCAGAGATAATATATTTGTTGGTCATCAGCATGTAGATAGGTAGTATTCCATCCATTGGTAGCTGATGAGTTCACTCAGGAAGAGAAGAGTTCCGACCCCTTGAGGAACTCCAGCATTGAGAGATTTGGTAGTAGTAGGGATACTGAGGATTTGCAAGAGACATGGGGAGCAAATAAGAGAAAGTGATGCCACAGAAGTTGAGAAAAGCGTAATTTAATCTGTACATATGACCCAGAAGACTTAGTAGGGTCCTTGCAATCTATCCTTAAAAAATCCTCATGACTTACTTATATTTGCACCGTACTAATGAGACTGCTTTCTCATCTCTTACTGGCATATATATTTTAGGTACTCAGAAAATGCATGAAGTGCAGAATCCCAGATTAGAAAGAAAAAACATTTTTATAGAAGATCCTGTTCTAGTTGCTAAAAACTCTCGTATGTCCAGAGATATTCGTCACCTCTTTTTTGTGGCATCAATGAACTTCTCTTACCAGTGGACATGGGAATATTGAAATGTATTTTAAAAAAATAAAAATTACCTTCAAATCTTGTATTTATCACACAAGATTTTCCTTTGAATGTTTTCTATGTTGTATTACCATCAGATTAATCTTCCTAAAACATAGCTGATTACATTTTCCCTTTATTAGAAATGTACAATGATGTTGCATTTCATATACAAAGAGTACAGTTTGTACTCTTTAGCTTGGGATTCCATACCCTGCTGAATTTTGTCCCAAACAATTATGTTTTAATATTTCCCACCATTTTCTTTAATATATTGTATGTATATTTTATAATTGTATGATCTGGCCTGACCCTAAAGTGACTGTGGTTCTTATATACTCTTTGCTTTCCTGCCTTCTTGTCTTTGCTCATGTTTCACCTCTGCCTAAAATGTCTTTCTTCCTTCCTCTGCATATTTCAAAAAGCCTACTTATTTTTCAGGTTACAGTCTATAATATTCTCCTCTCTTTGAAAATCTTCCTGACTGGAAATTGTCTCTCTTCTGAACTGATACTCTATATATCTTCTGTCATTTGCTTCTCCACCTTATATTGTTGCAATTTATTGTACATGTCTGACATCCCCTTCTGATCACACTGCAACACTCCTATTGTATCTTTTTAATAGAAGCAGTTTAAGAGGTAAGTTTTTTGTCTCTGTTCAACTTCATGTCTATATATTTGTTAATTGTACTACTTTCCCACTTTGCTGTAGGATCCAATGATGCCATCGCTCCAGACTTCCCAGCTGAGGTGCTAGGCACCAGGGATGATGACCTGTCCATCCCTGCTGACACTAAACATAAAGAGGGGATCTACAGTAAGAGGGCCGTGGCTAAGCCATCCTTCCCAGTGGGGAAAAACCCCCCTCAGAAAGATAATGCAGGTAACTGTATTCACTTTTTATATTTTGTGGCCTTTTTTTTTTCCTGGTCATCCAAAATGAGAATATTTTCCAGTCTTCATCTTATTTCTGGTGTTATGCAAACTTTTCTGTTAGCTGTTTTATTGGGTGTGTATAAGAAGGTAAAATATTTATGAAATCTTTCAAAATGCTTCACAGGCTTCTTAAAACTATAAGCTGTATTTTCACTGTGGGAAATAAAATAGATTGCAACTTTTGGAATAAAAAAATATCCAATCAGGTATATTTTACAAACTGAAATCCAGAAAATCTTGATTAAATTTGCCTCATGAATTTATCTGTCAGATGGTACAAACTAATATTTTCATAGGTTGGAAGTATATGGCTCACATGGTATTTTAAATTCTTTTCATTTTGCTGCTGACATTTAAAAATAAGATTTAGGTCTTCCCTGGAACAATCAGAATATCTGGTTGCCCTCAGCTTGCATTCCTTCATGGCAATGATCACCTGCCCCTGAGTCATGGCTGTTACTTGCGGAGAAGATGTACATTCTCCTGTTTGCTTTAATTCTCCACACTTCTCAGAGCCAGTCTGCTTCATTCATCTACCTTATCTGTCTGGTCACTGTGGCTATTTGAATTTTCAATTTTATCCCCAGATAAAGGCCTTACTATTTTATAAAAGCTTTTAATATTTAGGGACCTGCTTGATTTTTTTTTTCCTCTGCATCCTTGATACTATACTTCTTTAGTTGATACATGGTAGTATTTATTAAATGGAGACTCCAGGGGCCACTAAAAATTCTGCATGTGTAACTGTGTTGCTTTGTTCATTTACAGTTTTTTATTCCTTTGCATAGCTATTAGCCAAATAGGTGCTACTGATCCCAGGGCAGATTTTAAGCATAGGGTAGTTCTATGTTCCAGTTTGGGCATGTTTTGTTTTTTTGTTTGCCTATTTGTTTTAATGTTTATTTTTGAGAGAGAGAGGGCACATGCACGTTGTGTGCTCACGAGCAAGCAGGAGAGAGGAAGAGAGAGGGTGACAGACGATCCAAAGCAGGCTCCACGCTGACAGCAGAGAGCCCGATGTGGGGCTCGAACTCTTGAACCACTAGATCATGACCTTAGCTGAAGTCAGACACTTAACCAACTGAGCCACCAAGGGTGCCCCGTGTATTGTGGATAATACATGCAATATAGTAAAAACATCAGAAACATCAGAGATTGATAAACTCTAAATTCAGCGTAAAGGTTGCTGCTGAAAAGGCAGAGAATGGTATCACTAAGGCTTTACAACAGGAAATCATATCTGTAATATTTCTTAAGCTCTTTGGGAGACACATTATGTTATGTCTTTAGTAATGTCCACTGCTTTTCTGATTTTTTTGTTGTTGTTGAAAAATATCCATACTTAGCAATAAGAGATGTATCTCTTTTCAGCCCACTGTAAAAACATATAACCTTGGAGTACCTGGTTGGTTCATTTGGTTGAGCATCCAACTCTTGATTTTGGCTCAGGTCATGATCCCAGGGTCATGGGATCGAGCCCCACATTTGACTCTGCAGTGAACATGGATCTGGCCTAAGATTCTCTCTCCCTCTCTCTCGCCCTCTCTCTCTCTCCCCCTCTGCCCCTTTCAGAGCCCACTCATGCGTACTGTCTCTCTCTAAAATAAAATGGGGCGCCTGGGTAGCTTAGTTGGTTAAGTATCTGACTCTTGGTTTTGGCTCAGGTCATGATCTCATGGTTTGTGGGTTCAAGCCCCATGTGGGGCTCTACACTGACAGTGCAGAATACCCAGGTGGGATTCTCTCACTCTCTCTGCTCTCTCCTCCCTCCCTCTCTCTTTCTCTAAAAAATAAACATTTAAAAATAAGATAGTTTAAAAAATATATAAACGTTATTAACTGTATGATGACTGTTATCCTAGTTGTTGCATTGGTGATTTTAATATATTTAGTAACACTGTTTTATACTTGGGTTTTCTCATATAATAAAAAAGAAAAGAGCTGATTAAAAAAGACCAATAAGATAGATAAATCTCTAGCAAGTATGACCAAGAAAGAAAGTAGAAAGTATTAGACAATTTTAAAAGGATATAATTTCAGGAGATCTTAAAAAATCATATGAGTATTATACATAAAATCTAAATGGTGCTTTTCTAGATGCTTTTCTAGGATTATATGAAATATCAAAATTGCCTCAACAAAGTGACAAAAACTTGGAATAGACCAAAGAACTCAAAAGAGGAGTTCAAATTTACTTTTCTACTTTGAAAAAATACCTGATCTTTTTTTTTAACTGTTGTGTCAAATCAGCAAAGAACAGATTTAATTTAAAATGGTATTTTACTTAAACCATCGTCGTATACAGAAAAATATGGAAAACTTTCCAATTCATATTGTAAACCCACCATAATTGTCATAGCTTTTATATGGTGGGGCCTAGGAGATGCTTTTTTTCTTGATGTATGAAGAGGTTTGGGTTTTTGTTTGAGGCTTATTTTTTTGAGTGGGGGGTTACTTGTCTATTGTGTTTATTGTCTTTTCCTTTGTCCTGTTGTCTTTTCACATGATGTCATTATTCCAGATGCCGAAGTTCAAGTTTCTGTCAGTGGGGATGAGAGCCTTTCAGACAAAAACCAGAAAAAGGAGATCTACAGTAAAAAAGCAGTGGCTAAGGCTGCCCAACCTGAAGAGAAAGAATTCTTGGAGACAGCCACTGCAGGTAACTAACTGGATTATCTGCATATTATTTTCTTCTAGCCTTCTAAAATGAGTATAAACAGCCAAGTATTCTCTATTCCCTTGCTGTCTTCAACTTTCCTCTGTGTTGCTCATATGTGAAATAGGATATTAGCTGCAAGTTTCTGGTATAGATTAACTGGTGAAATTAACATTTTTTAAAGCTCTTTAAGACATTTCTGGAGAACTTTGGAAAGATAGTACACAAGTTAATCTCATTGCCAGAAATTCACTTAATGGACTTTTAAAAACTTCACTGATAAAAAAAAAAATTAGTTCTAGGAGATGCTCACTCTCTAATACCATTGTTGTACGTAAACCTTTTATTCTTTAGGAATTCAGCTTGTTTACTTCTACCTACCTATCCTGTTAATTTAGTTCAATGGGATTATGCTAATTAAAAATGCCTATAATAGTGTGTTTAAGTTAGGATTCATTTTGGCTCTGAGAGATGAAAACAAAAACAAAATAGCATTGGCTTAAAAGAACACAGGGAATTTTTTCTCTTTCTTGTAAACATCCAGATATAGACATCCATGGATGACCTGGTACTCCACTGTATCAAGGAACAAAGCTCTGTCTCTCCTGTTGTTTCAACACTTTTAGCCTCCATTCTCATATGGTAGCCATCAGGTCCATATTCCAGCCAACAGAAAACAGAAAGGAAGAAACGAAAAGAAAAACATATATTCCTTCTTTTAAATATTTCTGAAAAGTTACACGTACCATTCCCCTTCCATTCTATTGGCCAGACTTAGTCACACGCTCACATCAAGCTGTGTTGCCAGGGTGGCTGGGAAATATAATCTTTATTCTGGTAACCGTATGCCCAATTAAACCAAGTTTCTATTTTAAAAAACAAAAACAAAAACAAAAATCTTCATTTTAACATTTAAAAAAAAGAATCACATGTTCATTCTGAAGCTTTTCCAGACTTGGCCACCCAGTAAGATACACACAGCCTCTCAGGTACTTGGAAGGTTATTCACAGCTCTTTAAGTGATCACGTAAGAACAAAGCGGTCACTTTCCCATAGCCAGACCCTGACTTCATCTTCCACAAGGACGCCTTACTCAAAACAGGCTGTGGGGTAGCTGCAATTCAACCTTGCCCCCATATTATGAAACCAGTGAAGTTAGCACAGGTCTTGTGGCTTCTTTCATTTCAGAGTGTCATCTTTACTGAAGTAAAACTTTCTGAATAGGAGACCAAAGTACTACCTGCTCAGCAAAAAAAAAAAAATCTGTAATGCTCTAGATTGGAGGCAGGCAGTCAGCAATAAGATGAATGTCAGTAGCTGGTTCTTGACAGATTCTACAGCAGCCCTGGCATCATAGGGATTTCTCTCCCTGAGAGGTTCCTTTTTTTTTTTTTTAAAGTAATCTCTACACCCAGTGTGGGGCTTGAATTTACAAACCTGAAATCAAGAGTCACATGTTCTACCAGCTGAGCCACTCAGGCACTCTTCGCTGTAAGGTTCTTAAGATGGAAAGATTCAAAGTTGAATCTTTGCTTTTTTTGGCTACTAGATGGTTTTGATGAATTTGCTGTGATCCAGGAGTGTTCAGGTACTTTTTTGAGAATCAGGCTTTGGCTAGAGTTATGCTTTAGCTGCCTAGAAAAGAAGTCCCTGACTCCCCCTGGTACAAAGTCAGGGAATGTGAATTCAGCTCATGGGTTGTTTTTTTATAGATCTCTTGGTATGTGTTTGTCTCAGCAGGAGGCTTCCCAACTAGAAATTTATAGCAAAGAACCCCAAGGCTCCAGAGATTCACCTTCTCAGCATGCATTCAGCCTTTAATCATCTCAGGGGGCAAGTAGTCCATGGTGCCGCAGTGGGTGGTTCTGGAGGATGAGGCCATATACCGTAATATACCATAATCTTAAATTCTCAGTTCGTTTAAGGAGCAGGTTCTCTGGCTTAATGTCTCCATGAAAACTCTCTTTAAACTATGGTAAGACAGGGCATTTGCGAATACTGTGGTCTAAGAGTTGCAGTCCTCTGCTCATCAAACTGACAGTTCGTGAGGTTCTCCATAGACAAGTCCAAGGGGTACATATTCTAGAATTAGGTAAATTCTGGTGGCATCATGGGAGTAACCATATAGTCTGAAAATACTTGGATATCTAAGGTGGGATTGGATTTGTACTTCTCAACTGATGGTTACCTCTTACTTCTTCAGTTGAGCTTTAAATAATACTTCAAGAGCCAGGATAAACTTGCTTTTTCTTTCCCCAAATAAACATTTAGGGAAAGTTTCTTTTACCCAGCAGGCGGCCAAATCAAAATCTTCCAAAGCCCATTGTTTTTCTGATTCTTTGTTTTTCTGTTTTGATGCCAGTTCCTTTTCAGAATTGTTTCCAAGGGCTGATGGCTAGGGCTGCTCTTTAGTAACCTAGGGACAGGACTAGGGACACTGGTTGCCTGCAATTGCTTCTGCCTCGGATTCTAAACCAGTATATGGCTGCAGATGGATTTTGTGCTCATGAAGGCACTCACTGGGAGGAATATGAAGGACACAAGATCCACCGAGTCTTGCCACTCTGTTGTCAGAGATTTATTTTGGAGGAAAGGAAAATGGATTTCAGAGGACAGCTGGTAGTCTCTGCCACGACTGTAAATAGAAACATTTTGGAGCATAATTAGCCACTTCTCTTTTTGTGTATTGCTTTTTTTCACAAGTTATGTTGTGTTCTGGGCAACACTTCAAAATTTTACCCCCCTTTTTGCTGTTGCTAAATGAATGTTCCAGAAATAGATCACGTTAATCTCATAATCAAAAAGTTTTCGGGGCGCCTGGGTGGCGCAGTCGGTTAAGCGTCCGACTTCAGCCAGGTCATGATCTCGCGGTCCGTGAGTTCGAGCCCCGCGTCAGGCTCTGGGCTGATGGCTCGGAGCCTGGAGCCTGTTTCTGATTCTGTGTCTCCCTCTCTCTCTGCCCCTCCCCCGTTCATGCTCTGTCTCTCTCTGTCCCAAAAATAAAAATAAAAAACGTTGAAAAAAGTTTTCATTGTCCTTAAGAGTAAAATCTAAACCCTTTTACCACACTCTTTCAGAACAGTATAATCAACTACCAAACAACTTTTCAGACACCTCTTTTCTTTATAAATTCTATGCTCAAATAAACCATATACTTGCTCTGTTTCTTAGATGTTCAGTTGCTTTCCAGACTTTATTGTTTTTATATGTAGTTACCTTTGCCTAAAATGCCTTTCTTTTTCTATCTCAATGTGTATTCTAACACATTCTCAAATCAGTATTTTATTTTAGAGTTCTTTCGTGATCCTCCTAGCTAGAGGTAGTTTCTCTTCCTTTAAGTACATATATTTCTTTATCTGTCTTTCTCTTATGCTATAATTCTCTTATTTTGTATGACAGTTGTTTTTGTATATTTTTAAACTCCAATTTGGATTAAGAGTTTCTAAACACATTTCTAAATGGTCTTTTTATTTTTTTCTAAAATATCAGTAACAGTGCCTTTCACATATTAGATGCTTGAGAGGCATTTAAAAATATTTTTTGTCAACTTCCAGGTCTGGATACTGTGTTAATTTACCTCTCTTAGGTTCTAGTGGTGCTGCTGCTGCAGAGCCCTCAGCTCGACTACAAAACATAAAGATTGAAAGTCCAGCAGACACTGAAGCCATTAAACAGAATGAGGAGATCCATAGTAAGAGGACAGTTCCTAAGAAAGCCTGGACAGAAGATCAAGAATCCTTGCAGATAGATATTGCAGGTAATGAGATTGTGGCAGGGGAGTTGCGGGGAGGACGAGGAGGAGTGACAGAGAATGAGAGAGAGACAGAGCCTGTGTCTGTGTGTTTCCATTTTATTCTGATAATATTGCCTCATGATTTAAATAGAGATCCATTTTTCCTTTTCTTTTCTTTTTTTCTTTTTTTTTCTTTTTTTTTTTTTTTTGCTTTCTCATGAAAATCACATCAGTGCTATGTGTGTTAGATGTATATATTGATTTGTAAGATAATTGTTACCATTGGGAAAAGAAGTTGTGAACTTAGAAACAGGATCACAAACAAATACTTTAAGGCTGATAGTACTAGAAATCAAGGATCATGTCTCATTACTGAAATAGGGAAAACCTAAAATCTGAAGGCATTCCAGAAGACTGTGATAAAGACGGAAAGAGCCTCAATACAAACTTTTAAAAAATTACAGTAAAAAAGAGCCAGGATCAGATTTATGTTTACCCATGCTCCCCTATTTCTTTTTCTTTGTTTTTTTTGTTTGTTTGTTTGTTTTGTTTTTTTTTAATTCAAGTTAGTTAACATACAGTGTTGGTTTTAGGAGTAGAACCCAGTGACTCCTCACTTAAATGTAACTCCTAGTGCTCATCCCAACAAGTGCCCTCCTCAATGTCCGTCACCCATTTAGCCCAGCCTGCCACCCATATCCCCTCCAGCAACCCTCAGTTTGTTCTCTGTATTAAAGAGTCTCTTAGGGTTTGCCTTCCTCTCTTTTTTATCTTATTTTTTTTACCCATGGCCCCCTATTTCTAACATAAAAGAATATATAGAACATAAGTTCTTTATAGATTTTGGATGCTAACTTTTATCCGAAATCTTATTTGCAAATATCATTTCCTATTTCGTTGGTTGCCTTTTAGTTTTGCTGATTATTTCCTTCACTGTGCAGAACCTTTTTATCTTGATGAGGTCCCAGTAGTTCATGTTTGCTTTTGTTTGCCTTGCCTCGGGAGACATGTCAAGTAAGAAGTTGCTGCATCCTAGGTCAGTGAGGCTGTTCCCTGTTTTCTCCTGTAGGGTTTTGATGGTTTCCTATCTTACATTTAGGTCTTTTATCCATTTTGAGTTATTTTTGTCTATGGTGTAAGAAAGTGGTCCAGGTTCATTCTTCTGCACGTTGCTGTCTAGTTTTCCCAAACCATTTGCTAAAGAGACTGTATTTTTTCCATTGGATATTCTTTCCTGCTTTGTCAAAAATTAGTTGGCCATACATTTGTAGGTCCATTTCTGGGTTCTCTATTTTGTTCCATTGATCTCTGTGTCATTTTTTGATGATTACAGCTTCGTAATATAGGCTAAAGTCCAGAATTGTGATGCTTCCAGCTTTGGTTTTCTTTTTCAACATTACTTTGGCTATTTGGGGTCTATTTTGGTTCTATACAAATTTTAGAATTGTTTGTTCAAGCTCTGAAGAATGCTGGTGTTATTTTGATAGGGATTGAATGTGTAGATTGCTTTGGGTGGTATCGACATTTTAACAATATGTATTCTTCCAATCCATGAGCATCAAATGTTTTTCCATTTCTTTGTGTCTTCACTTTCTTTCATAAGCTTTATAAGTTACAGTATTTAAAATTATAAAAGTTACTTCTAAAAGAGTTAAAATCAAACTACAAAACATCCAAACTATTTAGAAAAATGCTAAGAGTAACAGGAAAATAAAGGGAGGAAAAAAGAAAAAAGTTTGTAACAAAAGAAAATACCATAAATCGATAATGGAAGACATATATAAGACAATATAAACATTTATGGGATAAATTGATCTATTAAAAAAAAAACTTCTCAAATTAGGTTAAAAAACAAGCTGAGTTCCATGCTATATAGCATACACATTGAAAATAAAATGACACAGAATGGTTGAAAATAAAGGAAAACTAGATATATATTAAAAAAAATACGGAGACATGATATTAATATAGACAACACCCAGACTGTTGCAGGAATTAAGGAGGAATATTTTTTTTGATATAATTTATTGTCAAGTTGGCTAACATAGAGTGTATACGGTATGTTCTTGGTTTTGGGGGTGGATTCCCATGATTCATCACTTACATACAACACCCAGTGCTCATTCCACCAAGTGCCCTCCTCAATACCCATCACCCATTTTCCCTCTCCCCTGCACCCCCAATCAACCCTCAGTTTGTTCTCTGTATTTAAGAGTCTCTTATGGTTTGCCTCCCTCCCTCTCTTAAGGAGGAGTATTTTTATACTGATTTGCAATCCAAAAAGAGGCTATTACACATAACTCTTTAACCATGAATTAGCATAAAAATATATGTAACATGAGAAAAAGATGCTTAACTGGGGAAAAGGAATTTTGCTTGGCGATGGGAGGAATGCAGAACAGACCATACACTAGCAGAAAACTCTAGAGAACCTTTAAGGAGAAATGGACAATACAGAATAGCAGTAGAGAAGTTGAATATACATCCTTGGCTCATGAGAGATCATAGAAATGAAATTATTTATAAAAACCATAGTTGAAAATACATCCTGGAATAATGCAAATAATGAGGTTGATCATAGATATGTAGAAATGTTTCTATGCCTTAAAAAAACTTTAAAACTTTTCAACTGCCCATAGAACATTTATAAAAAGCTTTATTGACATATAATGCACATACGGTACGGGTCACCCATTTAAAGTATGCAGTTCAGTGGTTTTTACCCTATTCTTAGGAATGTGCAGCCATCAACACAGTTGATTTTAGAATGTTTTCATCACCTCAGGAACAAATCCTATACTCTTAGCTATCATCCCCTCTACCTCCTCATCACCTACCACTGATCTACTTTGTCTCCGTAGATTTTTCTATTCTGGACCTTAATACAATAATTAATTATTATGGAATCATGTAAAGCTTAGCTGGTGTTTTTAGGTTCATATAAGTAATAAAATGTATCAAAACTTTATCCATTTTAGTGGCTGAATAATATTCCATTGTATGTATATGCCACTTTTTGTTTGTTTTCAATATATGAAATGTATTGTCAAATTGGTTTCCATACAACACCCAGTGCTCATTCCAAAAGGTGCCCTCCTCAATACCCATCACCCACCCTCTCCTCCCTCCCACCCGCCATCAACCCTCAGTCTGTTCTCAGTTTTTAAGAGTCTCTTATGCTTTGGCTCTCTCCCACTCTAACCTTTTTTTCTTTTTCCTTCCCCTCCCCCATGGGTTTCTGTTAAGTTTCTCAGGATCCACATAAGAGTGAAACCATATGGTATCTGTCTTTCTCTGTATGGCTTATTTCACTTAGCATCACACTCTCCAGTTCCATCCACGTTGCTACAAAGGGCCATATTTCATTCTTTCTCATTGCCACGTAGTACTCCATTGTGTATATAAACCACAATTTCTTTATCCATTCATCAGTTGATGGACATTTAGGCTCTTTTCATAATTTGGCTATTGTTGAGAGTGCTGCTATAAACATTGGGGTACAAGTGCCCCTATGCATCAGTATTCCTGTATCCCTTGGGTAAATTCCTAGCAGTGCTACTGCTGGGTCATAGGGGAGGTCTATTTTTAATTTTTTGAGGAACCTCCACACTGCTTTCCAGAGCGGCTGCACTAATTTGCGTTCCCACCAACAGTGCAAGAGGGTTCCCATTTCTCCGCATCCTCTCCAGCATCTATAGTCTCCTGATTTGTTTATTTTGGCCACTCTGACTGTAGTGAGGTGATATCTGAGTGTGGTTTTGATTTGTATTTCACTGATAAGGAGCGACGTTGAGCATCTTTTCATGTGCCTGTTGGCCATCTGGATGTCTTCTTTAGAGAAGTGTCTATTCATGTTTTCTGCCCATTTCCTCACTGGGTTATTTGTTTTTCAGGTGTGGAGTTTGGTGAGCTCTTTATAGATTTTGGATACTAGCCCTTTGTCCGATATGTCATTTGCAAATATCTTTTCCCATTCCATTGGTTGCCTTTTAGTTTTGTTGGTTGTTTCCTTTGCTGTGCAGAAGCTTTTTATCTTCATAAGGTCCCAGTAGTTCATTTTTACTTTTAATTCCCTTGCCTTTGGGGATGTGTCAAGTAAGAGATTGCTACGGCTGAGGTCAGAGAGGTCTTTTCCTGCTTTCTCCTCTAGGGTTTTAATGGTTTCCTGTCTCACATTCAGGTCCTTTATCCATTTTGAATTTATTTTTGTGAATGGTGTGAGAAAGTGGTCTAGTTTCAATCTTCTGCATGTTGCTGTCCAGTTCTCCCAGCACCATTTGTTAAAGAGACTGTCTCTTTTCCATTGGATATTCTTTCCTGCTTTGTCAAAGATTAGTTTGCCATACTTTTGTGGGTCTAGTTCTGGGGTTTCCATTCTATTCCATTGGTCTATGTGTCTGTTTTTGTGCCAATACCATGCTGTCTTGATGATTACAGCTTTGTAGGAGAGGCTAAAGTCAGGGATTGTGATGCATCCTGCTTTGGTCTTCTTCAAAATTACTTTGGCTATTCAGGGCCTTTTGTGGTTCCATATGAATTTTAGGATTGCTTGTTCTAGCTTCGAGAAGAATGCTGGTGCAATTTTGATTGGGATTCAATTGAATGTGTAGATAGCTTTGGGTAGTATTGAGATTTTGACAATATTTATTCTTCCAGTCCATGATCATGGAATGTTTTTCCATTTCTTTATATCTTCTTCAATTTCTTTCATAAGCTTTCTATAGTTTTCAGCATACAGATCTTTTACATCTTTGGTTAAATTTATGCGTAGGTATTTTATGCTTCTTGGTGCAATTGTGAATGGGATCAGTTTCTTTATTTGTCTTTCTGTTGCTTCATGGTTAGTGTATAAGAGTACAACTGATTTCTGTACATTAATTTTGTATGCTGCAACTTTGCTAAATTCATGTATCAGTTCTAGCAGACTTTTGATGGAGTCTATCGGGTTTTGCATGTATAAGATCACGTCACCTGCAAAAAGTGAAAGCTTAACTTCATCTTTGCCAATTTTGATACCTTTGATTTCCTTTTGTTGTCTGGATTGCTAATGCTAGCACTTCCAACACTATGTTAAACAACAATGGTGAGAGTGGACATCCCTGTCGTGTTCCTGATCTCAGGGAAAAAGCTCTCAGTTTTTCCCCATTGAGGATGATGTTAGCTGTGGGCTTTTCATAAATGGCTTTTATGATGTTTAAGTATGTTCCTTCTATCCCGACTTTCTCAAGGGTTTTTATTAAGAAAAGTTGCTGAATTTTGTCAAATGCGTTTTCTGCATCGATTGACAGGATCATATGGTTCTTATCTTTTCTTTTATTAATGTGATGTATCACGTTGATTGATTTGCGAATGTTGAACCAGCCCTGCATCCCAGGAATGAATCCCATTTGATCATGGTGAATAATTCTTTTTATATGCTGTTGAATTCGATTTGCTAGTATCTTATTGAGAATTTTGCATCCATACTCATCAGGGATACTGGCCTGTAGTTCTCTTTTTTTACTGGGTCTCTGTCTGGTTTAGGAATCAAAGTAACACTGGCTTCATAGAATGAGTCTGGAAGTTTTCCTTCCTTTTCTATTTTTTGGAATAGCTTGAGAAGGATAGGTATTATCTCTGCTTTAAACGTCTGGTAGAACTCCCCTGGGAAGCCGTCTGGTCCTGGACTCTTGTTTGTTGGGAGAGTTTTGATAACTGATTCAATTTCTTCACTGGTTATGGGTCTGTTCAAGCTTTCTATTTCTTGCTGTTTGAGTTTTGGAAGTGTGTGGGTGTTTAGGAATTTGTCCATTTCTTCCAGGTTGTCCAGTTTGTTGGCATATAATTTTTCATAGTATTCCCTGATAATTGCTTGTATCTCTGAGGGACTGGTTGTAATAATTCCATTTTCATTCATGATTTTATCTATTTGGGTCATCCCCCTTTTCTTTTTGAGAAACCTGGCTAGAGGTTTATCAATTTTGTTTATTTTTTCAAAAACCAACTCTTGGTTTCGTTGATCTGCTCTACAATTTTTTTAGATTCTATATTGTTTATTTCTGCTCAGATCTTTATTATTTCTCTTCTTCTTCTGGGTTTAGGCTGTCTTTGCTGTTCTGCTTCTATTTCCTTTAGGTGTGCTGTTAGATTTTGTATTGGGGATTTTTCTTGTTTCTTGAGATAGACCTGGATTGCAATGTATTTTCCTCTCAGGACTGCCTTCTCTGCATCCCAAAGCCTTTGGATGGTAGTATTTTCATTTTCATTTGTTTCCATATATTTTTTAATTTCTTCTCTAATTGCCTGGTTGACCCACTCATTCTTTAGTAGGGTGTTCTTTAACCTCCATGCTTTTGGAGGTTTTCCAGACTTTTTCCTGTGGTTGATTTCAAGCTTCATAGCATTGTGGTCTGAAAGTGTGCATGGTATGATCTCAATTCTTGTATACTTATGAAGGGCTGTTTTGTGACCCAGTATGTGATCTATCTTGGAGAAGGTTCCATGTGCACTTGAAAAGAAAGTATATTCTGTTGCTTTGGGATGCAGAGTTGTAAATATATCTGTCAAGTCCATCTAATCCAATGTATCATTCAGGGCCCTTGTTTCTTTACTGACCATGTGTCTAGATGATCTATCCATTTCTGTAAGTGGAGTGTTAAAGTCCCCTGCAGTTACCACATTCTTATCAATAAGGTTGCTTATGTTTGTGAGTAATTGTTTTATATATTTGGGGGCTCCCGTATTCGTGCATAGACATTTATAATTGTTAGCTCTTCCTGATGGATAGACCCTGTAATTATTATATAATGCCCTTCTTCATCTCCTGTTACAGTCTTTAAAGTCTAGTTTGTCTGATATAAGTATTGCTACTCCAGCTTTCTTTTGACTTCCAGTAGCAAGATAGTTCGCCATCCCCTCACTCTCAATGTGAAGGTGTCCTCAGGTCTAAAATGAGTCTCCTGTAGACAGCAAATAGATGGGTCTTGTTTTTTTATCCATTCTGATACCCTATGTCTTTTGGTTGGTGCATTTAGTCCATTTATGTTCAGTGTTATTATAGAAAGATACGGGTTTAGAGTTGTTGTGATGTCTGTAGGTTTCATGCTTGGAGCGATGTCTCTGGTACTTTGTCTCACAGGATCCCCTTAGGATCTCTTGTAGGGCTGGTTTAGTGGTGACGAATTCCTTCAGTTTTTGTTTGTTTGGGAAGACCTTTATCTCTCCTTCTATTCTAAATGACAGACTTGCTGGATAAAGGATTCTCGGCTGCATATTTTTTCTGTTCATCACATTGAAGATTTCCTGCCATTCCTTTTTGGCCTGCCAAGTTTCAGAAGAGAGATCGGTCACGAGTCTTATAGGTCTCCCTTTATATGTTAGAGCACGTTTATCTCTAACTGCTGTCAGAATTTTCTCTTTCTCCTTGTATTTTGCCAGTTTCACTATGATATGTTGTGCAGATCGATTCAAGTTACGTCTGAAGGGAGTTCTCTGTGCCTCTTGGATTTCAATGCCTTTTTCCTTCCCCAGATCAGGGAAGTTCTCAGCTATTATTTCTTCAGGTACACCTTCAGCACCTTTCCCTCTCTCTTCCTCCTCTGGAATACCAATTATGCATAGATTATTTCTCTTTAGTGCATCACTTAGTTCTCTAATATTCCCCTCATACTCCTGGATTTTTTTATGTCTCTTTTTCTCAGCTTCCTCTTTTTCCATAATTTTATCTTCTAGTTCACCTATTCTCTTCTCTGCCTCTTCAGTCCGAGCCGTGGTTGTTTCCATTTTATTTTGCAGCTTGTTTATAGCATTTTTTAGCTCCTCCTGACTGTTCCTTAGTCCCTTGATCTCTGTAGCAATAGATTCTCTGCTGTCCTCTATACTGTTTTCAAGCCCTGTGATTAATTTTATGACTATTATTCTAAATTCGCTTTCTGTTATATTGTTTAAATCCTTTTTGATCAGTTCATTAGCTGTTATTTCCTGGAGATTCTTTTGAGGGGAATTCTTCCGTTTCGTCATTTTGGATAGTCCCTGGAGTGGTGCAGAACTGCAGGGCACTTCCCCTGTGCTGTCTTGAATAACTCGCATTGGTGGGCAGGGCTGCAGTCAGACCTGATGTCTGCCCCCAGCCCACCGCTGGGGCCACAGTCAGACGGGTATATGCCTTCTCTTCCCTCTTCTAGGGGCGGGATTCACTGTGGGGTGGCATGGCCCGTCTGGGCTACTTGCACACTGCCAGGCTTGTGGTGCTGGGGATCTGGCGTGTTAGCTGGAGTGGATTGGCAAGATGCACAGGGGCGGGAGGGGTAGGCTCAGCTCACTTATCCTTCGGTGATCCGCTTCAGGAGGGGCCCTCCAGCACCGGGAGGGAGTCAGACCCCCCGCCGGAGGGATGGATCCGCAGAAGCACAGCGTTAGGTGTTTGCGCGGTGCAAGCAAGTTCCCTGGCAGGAACTGGTTCCCTTTGGGATTTTGGCTGGGGCATGGGTGAGGGAGATGGCGCTGGCGAGAGCCTTTGTTCCCCGCCAAGCTGAGCTCTGTCGTCCGGGGCTCAACAACTCTCCCTCTTGTTGTCCTCCAGCCTTCCCGCTCTCTAAGCAGAGCTATTAACTTATAACCTTCCAGATGTTAAGTCGCGCTTGCTGTCAGAACACACTCCGTCCGGCCCCTCCGCTTTTGCAAGCCAGACTAGGGGTCTCTGCTTGGGCAAGGAGCTGCCCCTCCACCCCGGCTCCCTCCCGCCCACCAGTCCATGTTTCGCGCACCGTCTCTCAGCCCTTCCTACCCTCTTCTGTGGGCCTCTCGTCTGCGCTTGGCTCCGGAGAATCCGTTCTGTTAGTCTTTTGGCGGTTTTTTGGGTTATTTAGGCAGGTGTAGGTGGAATCTAAGTGATCAACAAGACGCGGTGAGCCCAGCATCCTCCTACGCCGCCATCTTCCCTCAGTCTTCCACATTTTGTTTATCCACTTACCCATTGATGGACATTTGGGTTGTTTCTACTCTTTGGCTGTTATGAATAATGCTTCTATACAAATATTTATGTACAAGTGTCTGTATGGATATATGTTTTCATTTCTCTTGAGTATATACCTAGGAGTAGAATTACTGGGTCATGTGATAACTTTATATTTAATCATTTAAGGAACTCTCAGAGTATATGCCAACATTGCTGCATTACTTTACATTCCCACTAGCAGTGTATGAGGATTCCAGTTTCTCAACAACACTTCTTATCTCACTTTTTGATTGTACCCATTCTAGTCGGTATAAACTGGTTTCTCATTTTGCTTTTGATTTGCATTTCCCTCTTGACTAAGGATGTTGAACATCTTTTTGTGTGCTCATTGACCAGTTGTACATCTTATTTGGAGAAATATTTATTCAGAACTTGGTGTGGTTTTTATTTGGGTTATTTCTCTTTTTATTGAGTTCTAAGATTTGTTTATGTGTTTTAGACACATTTTTTTCTATCAAAATTTTGACTTGCAAACATGTTCTCCCATTTTGTGGGTTGTCTTTTCACTTGATGATATCCCTTAAAGTGGAAAAGTTTTTAATTTTGATGAAGTCTATCTCTTTTGTCTTTTGTTGCTCACATTCTTGGTGTCATACCTAACCATCCTTTGCCAAATCCAAGGTCATGAAGATTTATCCTTATGTTTTCTTCTAAAGGTTTTATAGTTTTAGTTTTACTTTTATGTCTTTGATCCATTTTGAGTTAATTTTTGTATATGGTGTGAGATAAGGGTCCAACTTCATTCTTTTCCATGTGGCTCTACAGTTGTCCCACCACCATTTGTTAAAATGACTTCTTCTTTCTTCATTAAGTGGGCTTGGCACCCTTATCCAAAATCAGTTGACCATAGATGCCTGGATTTTTTTCTGGGCTCTCAATTCTTTTCCATTGATCTTTATGTCTCTCCCTGTGTCAGTGCCACACTGTGGTGATAACTATAGCTTTGTAGTTAAGTTTTGAAATTGGGAAGTTTGAGTCCTCCAACTTTGTCTTTTCAGAATTGTGTTGGCTGTTTTAGTTCCATATGAATTTTGGGATCAGCTTGGCAATTTCTATAAAGAAATCAGCTAGGATTCTGGTATGGATTGTATTGAATCTGTGGTCATTTTGGGAACTAAAAATAACTAATTTTTTTTAATTATTATTATTTTTTTTTAATCTGCATCCAAGTTACTTAGCATGTAGTGCAACAACGACTTCAGAAGTAGATTCCTTAATGTCCCTCACCCATTTAGCCTATTCCCCCTCCCACAACCCCTCCAGTAACCCTCTGTTTTTCTCCATATTTCAGAGTCTTTTATGTTTTGTTCCCCTCCCTGTTTTTATGTTATTTTTGCTTCCCCTCCCTTATGTTCAGCTGTTTTGTATCTTAAAGTTCTCATATGAGTGAAGTCATATGATATTTGTCTTTCTCTGACTAATTTCGCTTAGCATAATACTCTCTAGTTCCACTCACGTAGTTGCAAATGGCAACATTTCATTCTTTTTGATTGCCAAGTAATACTCCTTTGTATATATATACCATATCATCTTTATCCATTCATTCATTGGTGGAACATTTGGTCTCTTTCCATACTTCGCCTATTGTTGATATTGCTGCTATAAACATTGGGGTGCATGTGCCCCTTCGAAACAGCACACCTGTATCCCTTGCATAAATACCTAGTAGTGCAATTGCTGGGTTGTAGGGTAGTTCTATTTTTAATTTTGTGAGGAACCTCCATGCTGTTTTCCAGAGTGGCTGCAGTAGTTTGCATTCCCACCAGCAGTGCAAAAGAGATCCTCTTTCTCTGCATCCTCACCAACACCTTTTGTTGCCTGACTTGTTAATGTTAGCCATTCTGACAGGGGTGAGGTGGTGTCTCATTGTGGTTTTGATTTGTATTTCCCTGATAATGAGTGATGTTGAGCATTTTTTCATGTGTTGGTTGGCCATATGGATGTCTTCTTTGGAGATGTGTCTATTCATGTCTTTTGCCCATTTCTTCACTGGATTATTTGTTTTTTGGGGGGTGTTGAGTTTGAAAAGTTCTTTATAGATTTTGGATTCTAACCTTTATTGGATATGTCATTTGCAACTATCTTCTCCCATTCTGTCAGTTGTCTTTTAGTTGTGCTGATTGTTTCCTTCGCTGTGCAGAAGATTTTGTTTTGATGAGGTCCCAATATTTCATTTTTGCTTTTGTTTCCCTTGCCTCCGGAGACGTGTTGAGTAAGAAGTTGCTGTGGCCAAGGTCAAAGAGGTTTTTGCCTGCTTTCTCCTCGAGGATTTTGGTGGCTTCCTGTCTCACATTTAGGTCTTTCATCCATTTTGAGTTTATTTTTGTGTATGGTGTAAGAAAGTGGTCCAGGTTCATTCTTTTGCATGTTGCTGTCCAGTTTTCCCAGCACTACCTGCTGAAGAGACTGTCGTTATTCCATTGGATATTCTTTCCTGCTTTGTCAAAGATTAGTTGGCCATACGTTTGTGGGTCCATTTCTGGGTTCTCTATTCCATTCCATTGATCTGAGTATCTGTTCTTGTGCCAGTACCGTACTGTCTTGATGATTACAGCTTTATAATACAGCTTAAAGTCCACGATTGTGATACCTCCAGCTTTGGTTTTCTTTTCCAAGATTGCTTTGGCTATTTGGGGTCTTTTCTGGTTCCATACAAATTTTAGAATTGTTTGTTCTAGCTCTGTGAAGAATGCTGGTGTTATTTTGTTAGGGATTGCATTGAATATGTAGATTGCTTTCGGTAGTATTGACGTTTTAACAATATTTGTTCTTCCTATCCAGAAGCATGGAATCTTTTTCCATTTTTTTTGTGTCTTCTTCAACTTTTTTCATAAGCTTTCTATAGTTTTCAGTGTATCTTTGGTTTGATTTATTCCTAGGTATTTTACGGTTTTGGGTGCAATTGTAAATGGGATTGATTCCTTGATTTCTCTTTCTGTTGCTTCATTGTTGGTGAATAGGAATGCAACTGATTTCTGTGCATTGATTTTATATCCTGCAACTTTGCTGAATTCATGAATCAGTTCTAGCAGTTTTTTGATGGAATCTTTTGGGTTTTCCACATAGAGTATCATGTCATCTGCTGAGAGTGAAAGTTTGACCTCCTCCTGGCTGATTTGGTTGCCTTTTATTTCGTTGTGTTGTCTGATTGCAGAGGCAAAGACTTCCAATACTATGTTGAATGACAGTGGCGAGAGTGGACATCTGTGTCTAGTTCCTGACCTTAGGGGGAAAGCTCTCAGTTTTTCCCCATTGAGGATGATATTAGTGTTGGGTCGTTCATATCTGGCTTTTGTGATCTCGAGGTATGATCCTCCTATCCCTAATTTCTTGAGGGTTTTTATCAAGAAAGGATGCTGTATTTTGTCAAATGCTTTCTTTGTATCTATTGAGAGCATCATAAGGTTCTTATCCTTTCTTTTATTGATGTGATGCATCATGTTAATTGTTTTGCAGGTATTGAGCCAGGCTTGCATCCCAGGTATAAATCCCACTTTGGTCGTGGTGAATGATTTTTTTAATGTAGTGTTGGATCCGGTTGGCTAATATCTTGAGGATTTTTGCATCCATGTTCATCAGGGAAATTGGTCTATAGTTCTCCTTTTTAGTGGGGTCTCTGTCTGGTTTTGGAATCAAGGTAATGCTGGCTTCATAGAGTTTGGAAGTATTCCTTCCATTTCTGTTTTTTGGAACAGCTTCAAGAGAATAGGTGTTAACTCTTCTTTAAATGTTTGGTAGAATTCCCCTGGAAAGCCGTCTGGCCCTGGGCTCTTGTTTTTTGGGAGATTTTTGATTACTAATTTGACTTCTTTACTGATTAGGGGTCTGTTCAAATTATCTGTTACTTCCTGTTTCAGGGTTTTGTTTTTGTTTTTTTTTTCGTTGTTTTTTTTTTTTTTAAGGTTTATTTTTGAAAGAGACAGAGCGCAGACGGCGGGCAGGCGGGGGGGAGGGGCGGCAGAGACAGAGGAGGAGGCAGAATCCGCAGCAGGTTCCAGCCTGGAGCTGTCAGCAGAGCCCAGCGTGGGGCTCAAACCCATGAACTGTGAGACCATCACTTGAGCCAAAGTCGGACACTTAACTAACTGAGCCCCCCAGGCACCCCTTTTTTAAAAAGGTTTTCAATGTTTTTATTTATAAAATTTCTTTACACTTGACTTAAATCCTGGTAGAGACATCTCCAAACAGTGAAATAAATTTACCCCCAAGGAGCAATGGGGAAAAAAGTGTTATTTTAAATGTTTTTTTTTTTTTTAACATTTATTTATTTTTGAGAGACAGAGCATGAGCAGGGGAGGGGCAGAGAGAGAGGGAGACACAGAATCAGAAGCAGCCTCCAGGGTCTGAGCTGTCAGCACAGAGCCCAACGTGGGGCTCGAACCCAACGAACCGTGGGATCGTGACCTGAGCGGAAGTCGGATGCTCAACCGAATGAGCCACCCAGGAGCCCCAAAAAGGTGTTATTCTAAAGCAGGACCCTCTTTATACCCCTAGCAGCCACATGACTGACTAAAATGGCTAAAAGTTACAAATGAGTAATTAAAGGCAAAATCTGCCCCCAAGCCAAGGGAACCACCCTTTACCTCTGGTAAAAACTAAGGCAAACAATTCTTCAATACTCCCTCACTTTATTAAGTGTAACAGGGTACTTATATATCTAAACATTTACTGTAAGTTTTCAGTGACATTTAAACTCTGAATTACCTTCCCATAATTAAGTTTCTTTAGGCACATTGGTTTGTATTTTATAGAAAACACGCATCTTTAGGTCACAAATAGGAAGGAGTATACTTTGCAAATGTTACAAAGATGATTCCAAATCTCTCCTGAACTGCAACCACTCATTTAAGTATTTAATGAAAATAGAGCCCCCAAACAACTGTTTAAACATAACACTGAGAGATTCTGCTGATTAAGAAATCCCTGAAAGAGTAGTAAGCCGTGATTACTGGAAAGCTCAGAATACTAGCAAGGCTTAATTGCAAAGTATTGAACAGAAGGCCACAAATTGTCTTTTCCTAAGAGGAGACAGGAACTAAGGATGTCAGTTAGTAATGCATTGGAATGGCATTGCCTAGTGCGAGTGTTGCGCAGAAACTCCAGGTCACCTCTCCTTTATTATTTTGGATAAGCTTCCACTATCATCGCATGGCCCTGCCCTCCAGCGGCACAGGCAGCCACCAAGCCATACTGGCCTCCCTCCTTCCGTAATCTGTTGGCAGCTGCCATGACCAACCGGCAGCCAGTAGCTCCAATTGGGTGTCCCAGGGACAGCGATCCACCCCAGTTGTTAAACTTCTCCAAAGGAGGTGACCCAACCTTGGTTTTTCTACCCATGTAATTTTGTGCAAACCAATCAGAATCCATGGCTTTAAAATTAGCCAAAATCTGACCTGAGAATGCTTCATGAAATTCAAAAGCATCGATATCAGTCATTGTTAATCCTGCCCTTTCCAGAACTTTTGGAGTAGCGTAAGTTGGTCCAAGTAAAAGTTGATCTTTTGGATCCTGAGACACATACACAAAATCCCTCAAATATGCCTTTGGCTTATAACCCATGGCCAGAGCTTTCTCCTCTGCCATTATCAGCATTGCAGATGCACCATCAGTCAGGAAAGAAGAATTTGCAGCCGTCACTGTGCCATAGGGCTTGATGAATGCAGGTTTTAGTTTGGCCATCTGCTCCAGAGACGAAGGACGAATGCCATTATCTTTGGTAACTGTATCTTTTCCTGGTACTTTGAAGGGCACAACATCAGACAGGAGTCCTTCATCCTGGGCCTTCTTGGCCAGGCTGTGAGAGCGCAGCGCGTACTCATCCTGGTCCAGTCGAGAAACAGCAAAGGCAGCGGCCAGTCGGTCTGCAGAGTGGCCCATGGTCTCACTGGTGGACAACTCGGCCACCGCAGGGAGCTCGGGTGACAGGAAATTCAATCTGAATTTAGAGACTAAAGACAGTCGCTGACCCAGAGTCTTGGCCTTATTGAGATCAAGCAACATCTTCCTCATTTTCCTTGAATGACGAATAGGGACATCAGACATTAACTCTACACCACCTGCCACGACCACATCGCACTGCCCAGAGGCAATCAAGCCAACACCTGTGGTCATGGCTTGGTTGGCAGAGATGCAAGCCATGGTGACAGTGTGAGCAGGAGTCTTGTCAGAGAAGCCAGCTCCCAGGGCAGCCTCTCTAGCCACATTGCTAGTCTTCACTTCCTGTATAACTGTGCCAAAGATGATATAATCAACAACATCCTTCGGGACATTGGTCCGATGCAGCAAACCCAAAAGTGCTGCTCTAGCCAAATCATGTGGCATCAGTTCCTTATATGAAGTGCCCGACTGCAAAAATGGAATGCGAACACCCTCCACCACCACAATATTCCTTATATTGGGTTTGGCTAAGGTTTTCTTTGACTTGGTCTGGGCGGCTGGGGCAGCTCGTAGCTGGGAGGAACAGCTTAGAGGTCTTAAAGAAAATCTGAGGGCCCATTTTGATGTACTGGGAAGATTTTTAAGCGTGTAAGTCAAGATGGAAGTCATTGTGAAATCTTAGCCTCAGTCCTCTCCGGCTCCCGCTGCGGGCAAGCAAGGTTTTGTTCCTGTTTCAGTTTTGGTAGTTTATATGCTTCTAGGAATTTGTACATTTCTTCCAGATTGCCCTTTTTTTTTTTTTTTGCGTATAATTGCTCATAATGTTCTCTTATTATTGTTTTTATTTCTGCTGTGTTGGTTGTGATCTCTCCTCTTTCATTCTTGATTTTATTTATTTGGGTCCTTTCCTTTTTCGTTTTGATCAAACTGGCTAGTGGTTTATCAATTTTGTTAATTCTTTCAAAGAACCAGCTTCTGGTTTCATTGATCTGTTCTACTGTTTTTTTGGTTTCGATAGCATTAATTTCTGCTCTAATCTTTATTATTTCCTGTCTTCTACTGGTTTTGGGTTTTATTTGCTGTTCTTTTTTCTAGCTCTTTAAGATGTAGGGTTAGGTTGTATATCTGAGACCTTTCTACCTTCCGTACGAAGGCCTGGATTGCTGGGAACTATTGCCTTTTAAACAGTGTTAAGCCTTCCAATCCATAAAAATGGGATATTTCCCATTTATTTAGATTTTATTTAATTTCTGTCCACAACATTTTATAGTTTTAAGAATACAAGTTTGCTCTTTTTCATTAAGTTTATTCCTGAATATTTTAATTTCGTTTGATGCTATTGCAATAGAATTGTTTTCTTAATTTGTTTTTGTTTATTAATTGTAAATGTGCAACAATAGAATCGATTTTTTGTATTTACTTTTTATCCCGCAGCCATGCTGAACTCATTTAGTAGTTCTAATATAAAACTTTTTTATTGCTTATTTATTTTTGAGAGAGAGATAGCATTCACTAGTGGGAGAGGAGCAGAGAGAGAACAGAAGATCCGAAGTGGGCTCTGCACTGACAACAGCAAGCCCAATGAGAAGCTCAGACTCATAAACCATGAGATCATGACCTAAGCTGAAGTCAGGTGCCCCTAGTAGTTCTAATGTAAAAATTTTTATGTATTCCGTAGGACTTCCTAGATACAAGATCTTGTCATCTGCAAATGTAGTTTTACTACTTCCTTTGCAATCTGCATGTCCTCCCCACACCCCTCCTAATTACTCTGACTAGTACCTCCAGCACTATGTTAAATAGAAGTGGCATAGTAGACATCCTTATGTTCCTGTCTAGGGAGCAGACATCCTGTCTTTAAATATTGAGTATGATTTTAGCTGTGGGTTTTCCATAGATGTTCTTTATCAGATTGAGGAAGTTCCCCTCTATTCCTAGTTTGTTGAGCATTTTTATCAAGAAAAGGGTTGGGTGTTGTCACATGCTTTTTCTGTGTCTTTTGCGATGAAGAAGTGAGTTTTGCTTTTTATTCTTTTGATTTTTGGATGTTGAACCAACCTTGTATTTGTGGAATAAATCTCACTTGGTGAAGGCGTATAATATTTTTTATATATTGCTAGATTTTAGTTTGCTGGTATTTTGTGGAGGCTTTTGTGTCTATATTCATAAGAGATACTGGTCTGTAGTTTTCTTGTGATGTCTTTGTTGGGTTTTATTATCACGGTGACACTAGCCTCATACAATGAATTGGCAAGTGTCCCCTTCTCTTTATTTTTTGGAAGAACTTGTGAAAAATTAGTGTTAAAACTTTAAATGTTTGGTAGAATTCAAAGATGAAGCCGTCTGTGTCTGGACTTTACTTTGTAGGTAATTTTTTTATTATTATGAACTCAAACTCCTCACTTGCTTTTGATCTGTTCAAATTGTCTATTACTTTTTGAGTCATTTTTAGTGGTTTATGACTTTCTAGGAATTTGTCCATTTCATTTAAGTTATTTAATTTGTTGGTATACATAGTTCATAGTATTCCTTTATAATCCTTTTTATTTCTTCAAATAAAATAAATTTATTAGTAATAGATTGGTAGTAAAGTTTTTTTCTTTAATTTTTGATGTGAGTCTTCTCAGTTTTTTTCTTGCTTAAACTAGCTAAAGTTTATCTATTTTGTTGATCTTTTTTGTTGTTATTGATCTTTTGTGAGAACCAACCTTTGGTTTCAATTATTTTTTCCTTTTTTATTTTCTTTTTGATTAGTTTCCACTCTGATCTTTATAATTTCCTCTTTCTGTTTGCGTTAGTTTTAATTTGCTCTTTTTCCAATGCTTATGGTGAAAGTTTAGGGTTTTTTACTTGAGATCTTTCTACTTTCTTGATACAGGTACTTATAAGTATAAATTTTCCTCTTAAGATTTGGCTGTATACCATAAGTTTTTGTCATTTATAAAAATATTTTCCTTTTTTTGGATCCCATTTTATTTTTTGTATGTATGTATGTATGTATTTTTAGATATCAGTTAGTTAACATACAGTGTAGTATTGGTTTCACAAGTAGAACCCAGTGATTCTTCGCTTCCATATAACACCCAGTGCTTATCCCATCACGCGCCCTCCTTAACAGCTATCACCCGTTTAGCTCATCCCCCCATGAACCTCCCCTCCAGCAACCTTCAGTTCTCTGTATTTAGGGGTCTCTTATGGTTGGCTCCCTGTTTTTATCTTATCTTTCCTTCCCTTCCCCTATGTTCATCTGTTGAGTTTCTCAAATTTCACGTATGAATGAAATCATATGATGTTTTTCTCTGACTTATTTTTCTTAGCGTGATACATTCTAGTTCCATCCACATTGTTGTAAATGGCAAGATTTCAGTCTTTTTGATCACCAAGTAATGTTCCATTGTATAATATGTCATATCTTCTTTATCCATTCATCAGCTGATGGACACTGAGCTCTTTCCATAATTTGGCTATTGTTGATAGCACTGCTGTAAACATTGGAGTGCATGTGCCCCTTTGAATCAGCATTTTTGTATCCTTTGGATAAATACCTAATAGTGCAATTGCTGGGTCATAGGGTAGCTCTATTTTTAATTTTTTAGGAACCTTTCTACTGTTATTCAGAGTGGCTGCACCAGTTTGCATTCCCACCAACAGTGCAAAAATGTCCCCCTTCCTCCACATCCTGGCCAACATTTATTGTTTCCTGAGTTGTTTGTTTTAGCCATTCTGACAGGTGTGAGGTAGTTTCTCAGTGTGATTGAAGCTTCTGCACAGTGAAGGAAACAATCAACAAAACTAAAAGGCAACCACTGGAATGGGAGAAGATAGTTGCAAATGACATATCGTATAAAGGATTATTATCCAGAATCTATAAAGAACTTACCAAACTCAATACCCAAAAAAACAAATAATCCAGTGAAGAAGTAGGCAGAAGACATGAATAGACACTTTTCCAAAGAAGACATCCAGATGACTAACAGACACATGAAAAGATACTCATACTCATCATCAGAGAAATATTAAAAGTATTTTCTGATTTCTCGGGTTTTTTTCCGCATAGGTTATTTAGGAATGTTTTGTTTAATTTCAGCATATTTGAGCTTCCCAAGTCTCATTCTCCTGTTGATTTCAGATTTCATTCTACTGTGGTTGGAGAACATACTTTGTATTATTTCTATCCTTTTAAGTTTACTGAGGTTTGTTATGTGGCTTAGCATGTGGTCTGTCCTGGCAAACATTCCATATGCACTTTAGAGGAATGTACATTTTGCTCTTGTTAGGTAGAATGTTCTATAGATAAGTATTAGGTCTAGTTGGTTTATAGTGTTGTTCAAGTCTTCTGTTTCCTTGTTACTCTTCTGTCTAGTTTTTTATCCATTTTTTAAAATGCCGTATTGAGGTCTCCAACTTTTTTTCTTTCATTGTCTCTTTCTCCTTTTTGTTAGTTTTTGCTTCCTATATTTTGCTGCTCTGTTATCATAGTAGATACGTGTTTATAATTTTTTTTTGATACGTGTTTATAATTCTTATGTTTTCCTCACACATGACCTTATTTCATTATGAAATATCCCTCTTTATCTGTAGGAACATGTTTTTATTTTAGAATCTGTTTTTTATGATATTCATATAGCCACTTCAGCTTTCTCATCATTGCTGTTTACATGATACATGTTTTTCCATCCTTATGTTTTCAATCTATTTATATCTTTATATGTAAAATATGTGTCTTGGGGTGCCTTGGTTGCTCAGTCAGTTAAGCATCCGACTTCAGCTTAGGTCATGATCTCTCGGTTTGTGGGTTCAAGCCCCGTGTCAGGCTCTGTGCTAACAGCTTGGAGCCTGGAGCCTGCTTCGGGTTCTGTGTCTCCCTCTCTCTCTGCCTCTCCCCCACTCACACTGTGTCTCTCAAAACTGAATAAACATTAAAAAAAATTTTTTTTAATAAAATATGTGTCTTGTAGACAGCTTATAATTGGATCATGTTTAAAAAAAATAACAGTTTCTACCTTTTTATTGAATTGCTTAATCCATATTTGTTATTGATATAGTTGGATTTATATCTTCCATTTTGCTTTTTGTTTTCTATATATCTATACCTGGAAAGGTGGTGGATTAGCTATCCTGAAAAACTCCCTTGAAGAAAATAACTAAAATGCTAGATAAAAATATCAAAACTATCTTCTAAAACTTAACAGAGTTGACATAACATTTAAGCATCTTCAGGTCCCAAAAAATAAAGTGAAGGCAGGAACCCACCCTAGGCATAATTAAGCACTAACACAGATTGTCACCCTAAGGGTTTCACTGAAGTCTATAGATCTGGGATTTATTTTTAAGGTCTACGTGAAGTTGTGAACAAAATATAGAACTTAGGGCACACCCATAGTGAAAAAGTCCTGCTTAAAGCTGGGTTTCCAGTAGGCTGCAATCTAGTAAAAGAATAATAAGAAATAAACACATCCATCCAGAAAAGTAAAGCAAGGAAACTTGCCTGTCTTAACCTCAGTAGCAGGTCTGGGGAAAGAAGGCAGTAACAAATTCATCCTCAGAATTTGTAACTACAGAGCAGCTCTCACATAGGTTTATAGTTGTGAAGTTTGCACTGGTACATTTTATCAGTGCAGTAAACTACATGTGTATCTGAAAATTCTGCAGCCCAGAATTTTATTTAAAATGGCCCTAGTAAAAGGGGCACCTGGGTGGCTCAGTCGGTTAAGTGTCCAACTTCAGCTCAGGTCATGATCCACAGTTCATGGGTTTGAGCCCTGTGTTAGGCTCTGTGCTAACAGCTCAGAGCCTGGAGCCTGTTTCAGATTCTGTGTCTCCCTCTCTCTCTGCCCCTCCCCAGCTCACACTCTGTCTCTTTCTCTCAAAAATAAATAAACACTTAAAAAAAATTTTTTTAATGGCCCAAGTAGTGCCAACTCATGCCAACTCATGCCAGGCTGAAGCAAATGCACATCTCTTTAAAGGAATTTCAACCCAGACCTCAGAATATGCCCCCAAATGCCAAACTCATAGACACCATGAGTGAAAAAGTATAACAAATAGAAGTAACAAGCAAAAATGAGACCCACAAAGACAATTTTTCAGGGCTTTCTGGAAAAATGGCTGATTCTACGATTGGAACAGGAAATATAGAAGATGAGCCTGGAGCATCTTGTAGTGCTAGAAAGTAAGGAGAAAACCTTAAAGTGATGGAGAGTATGTCAAAGGGACACAAGAACCAAGTAAAAGAGCTCCTAGTGGCCAAAGTTCCAGCAATTTGAGCAATATAGTAGTATTGAATTATAACCAAAGAATAAACATTCATGGATCCATAATATAAATAAATGATTGAATAAATAAATGGGAGCAAATAGACAGTTTTGTGCAGAATCCCAAATGTCTGAGTATGTATGGAGTATGTAGACACTTTACCCTTAAGGAGGTAGAACATAATTCCCTAGTCTTTAAGAATGGATTGCACATAATAACTTCCTTCCAAAGAGTTTAATATGGGAAGAAAAAAGAGAGTAAGTTTACAGTGAAGAACCCTGACGAAAACACTACCTCAACCAGGTGGTCAAAGTCCACACCAACAGTGATAAGTCATGCTGACGGTATGTACCCTTAATATGTAATGAGAATGGCACTTTAAAGTCTTCCTCCCCCAAACCTGTAACACAGTCTATTCATGAGAAAAACAAATGAACAACATTCTGCAAAATATTTGATTGGTACTTCTCGAAACTGTCAAGGCCAGGGGTCTTGGGTGGCTTGGTCGGTTAAGTGTCTGACTTTGGCTCAGGTCATGATCTTGCAGTTCGTGAGTTCAAGCCCCACGTCGGGCTCTGTGCTGACAACTGGGAGCCTGGGGCCTGCTTCAGATTCTGTGTCTCCCTCTCTCTCTGCGCCTCCCCTACTTGCACTCACTCTCCCCCTCTCTCTCAGAAATAAACATTAATTTTTTTTTTTTTAACGTAGGTGTCATAAAGGACAAAAGCTGAGGAACTATTCTAGATCAAAGGAGACTAATGAGGCATGGCAGCTAAATGCAGTCATGATTCTAGGGGCGCCTGGGTGGCGCAGTCGGTTAAGCGTCCGACTTCAGCCAGGTCACGATCTCGCGGTCCGTGAGTTCGAGCCCCGCGTCAGGCTCTGGGCTGATGGCTCGGAGCCTGGAGCCTGTTTCCGATTCTGCGTCTCCCTCTCTCTCTGCCCCTCCCCCGTTAATGCTCTGTCTCTCTCTGTCCCAAAAATAAATTTAAAAAAAAAAAAAAAAAAAAAAACGTTGATAAATGCAGTCATGATTCTAGATTGGACTGTAGCCCCAGGGGAAAAATTACTATAAAGGACAATTTTGGGAAAATTGCTGAAATTTGAACATAATCTTCACATTAGTATCATATCAATGTTAAATTAAATGTATTTGGTAATTATACCATGGTACGTAAGAGAATGCCTTTCCTTTTAGGGTATATACACTATAGTATCCCAGGATGAAAGGACATGATATTTATAACTTATTCTCTGATGGTTCAGATAAAATGTAAGTAATATGCATATGCTTGCAGGTTGTGATAGAGAGAGAAGCCAGTGTAGCAAAATGTTAACAATTGGTGAATCCTACCAGAAATGTATGGAAGTTTATTCTATTTTGCTGCCTTTTGGTAGGATTGGAATTTTCTTTTCTACAAAATAATATAAATAATAATATATTATTTATAATATTAATAATATATAAATATAAATGATATAAATACATTACAAAATATATTTGTAAATATAAATTTTACAAAATAATAATAAAATTTTCTCTTTACCAGAAAGAGTCTGAAAAAGATGATGGAGATGGTGTAGGATTTAGCTATACAAGGTATTAAAATAAACTATACAGCAGTAACCATTAAAAGGATGCTATTGTGGGGGGCGCGTGGGGGGCTAAGTCAGTTAAGCATCTGACTTCTGCTCAGGTCATGATCTTGCGGTTCGTGAGTTCAAGCCCCACGTTGGGCTCTGTGCTGACAGCTCGGAGCCTGGATCCTGCTTCAGATTCTGTGTCCCCCTCTCTCTCTGCCCCACCCCTGCCTGTGCTCTCTCTCTGTGTCCTTCAGAAATGAATAAACATTAAAAAAAAAATTAAAAAAAAAAAAGGATGCTATTGGGTCAAGAGACTGAGAGTGGGTACCTCAATGGAAATAAATACACTGAGAATCTACTGTTTTAAAAGTGCCATTTCACATCAGTTTGGAATAGATGGATTATTCAACACATTATACCAAGATGCTTAGCTAGCGTTTGGGGACGTGTGGGGGTAGATTTCTCCTTACCCCTGTTGCCAAGATTCGTATATTTCAGAGATGTAAGTAATAAAAGAGAGCATGAGATCATAAAAGTTCTGGATGAAGGTGTGGATTATTATTTCTTATAAAGTAAGGTGACAAAATCTAAAAGTCCTAAAAGCAAATATTTGATAAATTTGTCTACGTATTTTAAATTTCTGCATGGTAGAAAAATACTATATGCAAAGTCAATTTATAAATGCAAAGTAGGAAAACAATTTTAAACAGATAAACTTGAGAAAAGGGGGCTAATTTTCTTAATATGCAAAGAGCTTTTTTATAAATCAAAGACAGTCTAATAGAAAAACAAAGAACATGAGCAGGAATTTTATGGTGAAAGAAATACACATGGCCATGAAAGATATGAAACAATACTTAGCCTTTTTCATAATTAAAGAAATATAGTAAACCACAGATTTTTTTTAATATTCATTTTGAGAGAGAGAAATTGGGGGGAGGGACAGAGAGAGAGGAAGAGACAGAATCCCAAATAGGCTCCACCCTGTCAGCGCAGAGCCCTATGTGGGGCTCAATCCCACTAAACATGAGATCATGACCTGAACCGAAATCAAGAGTCAGACTCTTAGCCAGTTGAGCCACCCAGGCACCCCTAAAACACAAATTTTTTAAGCCCTTTAGAATAGCACAGATGAAAAGATTTGATGCTGATTATAAAAATATTGTTGGAACTTAGGATCCCAAGCCTGCTTGGGATTCTCTCTCTCCCTCTCTCTGCCCCTCCCCTACTTACATGCGCTCTCTCTGTCTCTCTCTCAAAATAAATAAATAAACTTTAAAAAAAAAAGTATTGTTGGGATATGGGGAAATGTACATACATCTTCATAATACTATTGTTAGAAGTGCAAATTTATTGCAACATTTTTAAAGAATAGAGCAATTTGACAATGTCTAACCATTGTGACTTTATTAACATTTGTTAAGTAGAGCTCTGGGATGTCCAATGGCTCAACAAAAGAGTACAAGGGAAATTGATATAGAGAACTTTATTACTCACAGGTCCTGGAGGAGGTACACAGCATGCTTTGAGGGGACACACGGGGCAAGAGAATGGCAAAACCTGGGGTACATGCCTTTATTAGGGTCTATAGGTGGATTGGTTCCCAAGATAAGGGTGAACTGGTGAATTCAAAACCAGAAAGGGCAGTATTTTGGTAAGCTTGGCAAGGGTCTTCTGTAAGCGGTGCACAAAGGGTAAGGCCCTAGGAGGTGGGGGAGACTGTGTATCACAAGGATTTTTGGGAAGGTCATATAAGGAACTTAAATACTTAAGATTCTGCGTGCTGTTCTCTAGGGCATGCATTCGAAGGAGGGGCTAGTGTTAGTTCAAGGCCCCTGCAGTCCGCTTGCCTACACAAAATGGATGCTGAAGCAGCAATATTTTGGACCCCTTTATCTAAACTCTCAACATGGACTAAAATTGAAATAAATGTTTCTTTTATCCAGCATTTCCACTTGCAGGAGTTATAAAGTTGTATCAAACATAAAATCTCACACGCGCACACACACACACATGCACAGATATCCACTGGAGCATTCTTCAGGAGAGTAAACATTTGGAAACAACCTAAACATGTAGTTAAATTATATATCAAATCAGTAAATATAAAATGTTTACATATGCATACAATATTTTTTTCATTGAACAAATATTTTTGCAGCACTTGGCAGCATTTTATCTAAATGGGTATATAAAACCTGGTTAATAGTTTTTATTAGAAAGTGGCTTAGGGGTTGAGGGATGGCAGGGAGACTTTTTCACCTTAAATTCTCTACATTATTTGAATATTTTACAATGAGCATATTTAACTTTAATTTTTAAAAAATAGTAAATCATAGTTTAATATACTTTGATATATTTGGGGAGAATTTTACAAATGCTGTGTGTAAAACTAATGTATTATCAGAATAGACATCCATCTCAACCGATTTGAACTTTACTCAATGAAGTACCATGAGATAGGGTTGTGTAGTCTCATTGCTCATAGAGCTCTTTATACTCAACGGATTCAGCTTGCTCATTTTCTACTCTTTACCATGTATTTTACTTCAGCCCCAAGTCAGTGGGACTGCGTTGTTTGAAAATACTGATATTGGAAAACAAATACATTTTCCAGTAATGTTATCTATTTCCTCATTCTTTTGCTTTTGCTTTTGCTTTTGCTTTTGCTTTATTTTTTAATGTACTGTCGTTAGCCCTTTGACATTTTGCTGCTTTTATCCTGTTGCTATGGTATCCTTCCTGAAGTATAGCCATAATCTTGTTATTCCTCTGCTCAAATGGTATACTGGTGCTTAATTTCCATTAAGAATAAATTTTAAAGTCCTTAGCCTAGTGTTCTAGGCTTCACATAATTTGTCCTCAAATTCCTACCTCCTTTCCTTTTCCTTTCCTTTCCTTTCCTTTCCTTTCCTTTCCTTTCCTTTCCTTTCCTTTCCTTTCCTTTCC